>NW_019384863.1:259744-307071 GCF_000671375.1 Centruroides sculpturatus
GGCCCCCAGTGACTTCCACCTTTTTCCAAATTTAAAATAATTCTTGGTTGGAAAGAGATTCCACTCAAATGACAAAGTCATCTCTGAAGTAAACGAGTATTTTGCACACCTTGACAAATCGACCTATTGTGATGGCATAAAAAAGCTAGAACATCGCTGGAATAAGTGCATTGCTAACAAAGGAGACTACATTGAAAAATAAAAAAAGTTTTAACATTATTTTGTTTGTTGTTCTATTTGAGGTCGCGAACTTTCCGAACAGCCCTCGTAAATTATAATTAGAATTACAGAATTAATTATAACTAGATTATAATTAATTCTGTAAGTTGTGAGGTAGTTGTTGTCATTGTTTTCAAGTTTGTACTTGTATTGTTTGGAAAGTATATAAAAAATATAGTACTGCTCTTTCTCCCTAACTCTCTAAAACAGTTAACTCATTTTTCAGGGTGATCAATATTTAAAAAATGCACATTATTTTTGGGAAAAAATTAAGTGCAAAAAAATCTAAAAAGCAGTTACTAAAGATTTTACTTGCATGAGAAGAATAAAAATTAGTTTCTAAAAGCAATTATTCTTATATTGTCTATAAAAATAATTTTTTAATAAAAAATGAAAAATTCAATGTTAGATTAACTTGATGATAGTGTGAGAATACGTGTGAAGGTATTGTACCTTCTAATTGTCGAGTCATAACACTTGCTCACTGTTGTCGAAGGATCGCTAATTATGTTTATCGCAAGGATCGAGAAATCCTTGTAATTATCAGGACCTGACACCAGTTAGGATAGGAATGGCGCATCCTAACTTGCAATAAGAGTTGTAAAATAAATCTAAGAAGGAGTGCTAATTATCAATGAGTGGGAAGAATTGCGGGTAAGTCATAGGTGTCAATTGAAGGAATAGACAAATTGAGTAACAAAACAAATAAAATTTAATATATCTATATATTATACAAAGAAATTGACTTAAGTATAAATGAAAACTAAATAAGCTAAAAACATCTTAAAATTAACCCTAGAGAAGAGAGAGTTAATAATATTTAATAACACCTCTATGATAAGTCCAATCTTGAACTTTTATAACAATATGTTGAGTATACGTTAGGCCAGGGGTGGCCAACAGTTTTTGCCCTGGACCGAATTGGAAAGAAAACTTTTTTCATGGGCTGAACCGGAAGCTGCCCTAGGAAGATTTTGAGGTGGTGCGAGATCTCATTGTGGTGTCACCTCATAGAGACTAAATTGTACAAGAGATTACAGATACATTTTTCACATTATCATGCTTTATCAACATTCTACACTGTACTTAAGAGATTTGTAATGGCGGGTTNAAAATTTATTTGTTTGTAAGCCTAAAATAGATTCTTATTAAACATATATTATTAAAAATGCATTTATAAATAAAATACAGAACTGGGAAAGGTTATTTCTGGTTTAGCCTATTGACAAGTAGATTCGACTTAAGTGTCTCTCCTGGAACCAACTACCAACGTAAGGCGAGGTATACCTGTACTCATATTTTTCTTGCAGTTTGGTTTTCATTGTTTCTTTCTTTATAATGCAATATGAACAGTTCTGTTTTCAACTTTTTATCAAATTTATTAGATTAATTTCTTTAATATTGCTAATTTATATACACATTTTTTGTTATGTAAAATTTACATCAGAAATTCATGTTTTGTCAGTAATATCTGTATCTTTTATATTTTATATTTATCAGATTTTGTTATTTTCTTATCTCTAAACAGCTTTTACTTGGAATTCAATTTTTTTTGCTTATTCAAAGAACATTTTAAAAAGATTATTACTAACTCCCTCTTCAGTTCTTATTACTTAGTTCAGAATTAAACATACTATAAAATATAACTTTGTTGAAAGCATTTTGTTTGAATTTCAAATATTCAATCTTTTTAACATTTGGAAATTCAGAAATAGATGATTTTTTAAAATCAAATTTAATTGTAATCAAAATCATAAAAGTTTTTATTGAGTTTTTTTATAAGTTGTGAAATGAAAACTAGCCTAAAATAATTATTAATTATTAGTAGTATTAATCACAATAATAATAATAATATAAAGTAAAAATAAAATTAGAAATTTTAATATTTTAATTTTATAGTTTAGCAAATACCAGAAATTCTGTGGAAAAGAGTTTCCGTAACAATTTCAATTGTCCTGAAACTCTAATTTGCCTAAATGAATTAATGAGTGAAGTTAATAAACAGCTTAAAGTAAATAAATCAAATATGTACAAATCCAGAAGTCCTGGTGTTATTTCAGCTTGTTCATCTTTTGTAGCAAGAATACTTAATATTTTAGGCATTGAATATCCCAGCAAAAAGGTAAAATATTATTTTTTAAAATAAATACTATATTTTTCATAGTATCATAATTTCCTATGTATAAACTGCAGTGGTAGATAACCTACAAATACTGCTAGAATGCATAGCTTGAACCTACTTTCAAATTGACTTTAAAACACATAATCCACAGGTTATACACAGAGAATTGTGGTAAATAATTTTATATAATTAAAATTAAGCATGATTAAAGTGTCATGCAGTGGTACCTCATATTTTGAATGTTCCAGAGTTCAAATGCTAAATTTGAAACAAATTCAGTCTGGAGTTTGAACAGAGCTTCTATGATTGAACTACATGCACAGTGAAAAAATATGCTTGCTGCATAAATGCCATCTGTTGTGCACCCAAGTTGTCTCTAGCTCTCACTGTGAAAGCATCTCTTGCATTGCATTTGTGTGTTTTCAGTGCTTTTTTTCACTTTAGTTTTTGATGTGTTTAGTTATATATACAACCCCTACTTATTAATCATGGCATATAAGATGAGTCTGAAAGCAACAAAGCCTAAGAGGAATGTTGTTGTATCAATGATTGAGATAAAAAAGGAACTTATCATGAAGCATGAAAGCAGCACATGTAGTAGATCTGACAGCCATGTTTAAGATGCCAAAATCAATAGTGTTCAATCAATAAATGGAATTTTCATTTTATTATAGAATATTTACATATTTTATTTATTGTTTTTATGTTTTAATTTATTATTTAGGGCATTTAATTGTGTTACTTTTATCTTAAATTATGTGTGTTTCTTGGGCTGCAATTTGAAAAAATTGTAGACTATAAATTCCCACTGCTGTCTGTCTAACTGTTTGTATGTCCTTCCGTAATCTCGAGAACAGAGTTAGATAGATGAAAGCTGAGACCAGATATAGAAACCTTAGGGGAAGGAGACCTTGTAACTATATGCAAACATCTAATGTAAACCAGAAGTCACATTATTTCAATTCAGAAACTTTCAGTGAAAGGTGTTAGATTACCAAAATTACGCAATTGTTAAAAGAAAATATGATGTACAGGGGAAAGAAATACACTATTAATTTGAAGGTAGAGAGCATATATTTTAAATTAAATAAATTAAAAATATGATTAAAAATTGCAGCCAGCATTGTGATGATGTCACAATAAATATTTGTTTGTTATTTTTAAGTTTATCAAAATGGGTATTGTTTACAGTCTGGGAATGGATTTTTGTTTCTAAAAATTGATCCAGACTTTGAACAATTTAGAGTTTGAATGGTTTGCTGGAATGAATTAAATTTTGAATATGAGTCATCACTGTATTGTTTTTTTTATTAATTACTCAATAAACTTACACTTCAACCAACGTAGAGTAATATATCTGATGTGTTAATCATTAATTACTCAATTTCTGATTGATGATAATACTTACTCTTATATTTAATGATAAATACTCATTATCAGAATATTGAATATTTGTCATAAAATATAAATTAAGACTTAAAATATTTCATATGTTAATTAATTTTTTTTAAGTTTCACAAAATTTATCATCATTAAAATAATGTTACATTTTTAAAATTATATAAGTGAAAAACTTTAATTTATTTTTAATTACAAATTAATGGAATTTGTGTATCTAATAGGCACTAATAACTTCATCAGATGAAACAACAGCAATGCTTTCTCATGTTGTAGATGCACTAGTTAAATTCAGAAGCAATGTTCGTCTTTATGCTCTTACTACTGGTGAAAGTGCACAGCCTCAGTATAAAGCATATACTCAGGAAATAAACAGTAAGTTTCTTCATTATTATTTTTGAGGAAAATACATTTAGAGAATGAACTACTTTATTTTAAAACAATATAAAAGTCAATGAAAATGAAGTTTAGTACAGATCAGATTTTTTTAGCTGTAAATTTCATTTCAAAAAAATTATTAAATCTAGCCTTTTTTTAGTTTGGAATATTTTAAATGTTTTTTAATTTTCTTTTATATGTTAAACACATGGTTTTGTTCATTTTCATTTATTTATATTTTCTATTTTTGATTACTAAATAATCAGTCTAATAATTAAGTTATGAAGACAGATACAACTAATTCTGTTTAAAAATTAAATTTTTGATTTAAAGTTTAAATTGATTACTTATTAATTTAAGTAATGTTTCTGCAATTAGATATTTGTAATTTAAATGTAAGTGTGTTTAACAAACAATATAAAGTTTCTGCTTAATAAATGTTACAGAAATTTCAGATTTAGATTTCACTTACATGATTATTTGTTGAAAGACTATAGTTTTATTGATGATGAATGATAAGTTTAAATAAAAAATTCTATTTTAAGTAAATAATAATCTTATATTTAAAAAGTGTATATTTATAAATTGCATCTGCTATGACTGCAAGATGTTTGTCACTATCAAATATTTCCCATTTCATAGAACATTAAAAAAATAAGAGTGATTTCTACTAGTTACCATTACTCTTATCAGTTAAAAGAAATTAAAATCATTAATAAATTAATCAAAAATAGCAAATGTATTTTCTATATTACACTAAAATTAGAACATTAGTTTCCCACAGATTGTTCCATTATTGATTGTAAGATGTCAGCTATTCCAAAGATAAAATTAGATTTATTTCTTTTTTTTTTATTTTGAAAAATACTGTTTTTTATGGTTAGTTTAAAAACTAATTACATTTAAACTAATTAAATAAGGAGTTAATTGAATGTATTTGATAAAATTTTAACAAATTTATAGCAATTGTCATCATGGTGAATATTAGTAGAATAATCATGGGTTTGAGAATGGGACATGGAATTTTTTAAATATGGTGGTCACTGCTTATTGTGATCACATTGCTTCAAAACAGTTTTGATAATAATTATTTTGTAGCTGCCATCTTCTATGGCAACCAATGTACAGGGACATGTGTTGACTACAGCGCAAGTGATCAATCAGTTGATTGAAACCCACATAACAGTCTTGAAAAATTTTTGATTGATTGCTACAGTAGCAATTAATCCTATTAAATTACTTTCAGTTTTAATCACAAATGAAAAAATGCATGAATACTTGCTTATACTGTATATACAACAGTAGATCACAATAGTGCAATAGTAGTTGGTACAGATGTTACCATTAACTTATGTTATGTAGTGACACCTTTGAGTTCAATGAAAAAAATGCGTGATGTTTTCATACCTATTTGGATGACTGCTGTCCTTTACTACCTGAGAACATTTCGATTTACATTTTCTCAACAGCAAAAGCGACGCTTTTCCGTGACCCTTTGACCCTTCCAGCCTGTTCTCTACCATTTTAATATCGGAACTGATGGCCCAAGGAGGCAGTTATTGCTGATCCGTCAATAGACAAGTCATCATCCATTCCTCCCCAATGCGACAAATTGTCACCTGGCCCTATAACAAAAGTTGTTGCTAATTCCTTGACTGATACCATTAACTATGTGCCTCCAAAACAGATATACAATCGACTCTGACCCGGATCATTATCCAGAACTCTTCTAACATGCCAACCTCCTCATTTATTCAACCTTCCTAAGGGACATACCAATAAGAAAACTTCTCCTGCATCAGATCTACAAATGGATCCTTCAAACTATAGATATTTATTTCCACATGAGTCTCTCTCTTGCGAAAGGCGACAGTATGTATACCTAATTTAGTTTGTTATATTATAACCCATTAATGAAAATGTTTACTATGTATTCTATTTCACAAATAAATGGTTATTAGTTGTTAACCTGGCCTCCAAGTAATTCACTTCCAGCATGCCATCTCTCTGACCTCCACATGACTCACCACCTCCCAAATCCAATCACCTTTGCATGTGACCGCTCATGTGACCTCACAACAACAGCCCTACTTGATGTGTGGTGTCTTCTGTCCTGATGTGGACATCACCAAAGCGATGGTGACCCTTCGGTCAAGTGGTACGGAAGCCTAGGGGGATGCTTCATGCATTGTTACACACCATTTTTGTCTAACAGTAGATCACAGCTAGTTATAATATAATGAAAGTTGATCAGATCAAAATAACAAAAACACTCTTGTCTTACAGTATCAATTGAATAATACATTAAGCTATAAATATAAAGCTACATAAAACTAAAGGAAATAAATTTATGGTATTATTTAATCAATACAAATAGATACAGTATTACAATGATAGCTCCAATGTTTTTTTATTTAGTTTTCAATGTTCTAAAAATATCTTATTTAGGAGTAACAATCATAGAACAGCAGTTCTCAACTAATGATATACTAACTGTCATAGAACACTTTTTATAAATCTATAATCAGTACAATATTTAAAAAATTAGCAAAGATAATACTGCCAGAAAAGTAATAACTAATATTTTTGAAAAATTATCTTTAACTAATGATAATTTATGTTATAAATATCATAAATGCCCTAGTTTAACCTGGTAACAATAAGTAGTAGACTGATCACAATAACTGGCAAGAATTTGCAGTGGTGCCTGATATTCCAAATTTAATTCATTCCAAGAGACCACTCAAACCCTGAATAAATTTTTTCTATTCTATCTAAACAATACCCATTTCAATAAACTTAAAAACAGCAAATACACATAAATTAAGGTAAAAGTAGCACAATTAAATGCCCCAATAATAAAACATGAAAACAATAAATGAAATACATAAATACTGTATAATAAAATGAAAATTGCATTTACTGGTTGCACACCATTGACTTTGGCACCTTAAACATGGCCACCAGATTTGCCACATATACCACAAATAAGTTCCTTTTTCATCTCAATTGTTGATATTACATCCTTTCACTTATTATGTTGCTTCCACACACTTCTCAGATGCCATGGCTAATAAGTAAAGGTTATATTGGGTTAAACAGAAAGTTTTTGTATTCTTAACAGCTGTCATTACTTAACTCATACTGTTAAGTATAACAGTTATGAAATTTAACACATTATTATAAATGTGAGATAGTATTCATTGTTTAGAAGCTTATTTTAAACTTTTTACTTCTCATTGTGTTTGAATTAATTAAGTTGAAATGTCTTCAGATAAAAGCATATCAGGTATATTATGCTTTAAGAGTTTCAAAAAGGACATAATACCAGACAAATGATAAAAAAAAAATTCCTAATGTATATGGGGATGATGTTTTTAAACTTCAAATATGTCAAATGTGGTGTAAAAGTTCTGTCCAGGAAATTTTGAACCAAAGGATATAAAACATACAGGGTGCCCAAAAACTGTTGACAAAGAAATTTCAGAGAAAAATTGTTAAAAATCAATGAATAGCACAAAATTATATATAACCAAACACCAAAAATAAAGCAAAAAAAGCACTGAAAACATAAGAATGTAAAAAATAACAGGAGTGAGAGATGACTGGGTGCACAACAGATTGTATTTATGCATTGAGCACATTTTTTCAATGCAAATACAGTTTGAACTTTGAAATGAATTTATGTCAAATTTAAGTGTTTGAACTCTAAGCATTCAAAGTTAGAGTTGTTCAAGATACCACTCTATACAGGAAACAACTGGTTTGGGAAAATGGGTTTTGATTATATTAAGTGGCTGATAACATTAACCAGTGATCACAATAAGCAGTTACTACTTTAAAACAAAATCTTGTTCATCAATATGCAATTTACAAAAGTTAAGCAAATTACACAGACTATATTTTTGTACTAGAATTGGATTAAATGACCCAATCCTTTTCAGCTCTGCTTTTGACTAAAAGATCATCCTTTCCATGAATTTGGGTTTATTTTCTGTTGAAATTTTTAGGAAATATCATTTATATCTAGCCATTCAATAAGGTTTCTTATGCTATTACTAGATATGTTTATACAGAATATATCAACATGCCATTATCTAACCATAACAAAAGTTTACCTCATTACACATCTACATTACACATCCCCAGCAATGCTGAATGTTTATACTAGTTTAGGATATTTTGAATTTGGTCTTGTTTAGTCAGACAAATTGATTTCAGATATGAAACTTTTCTGAATTTTTTTATACTGATTCTATAATACAAGAGAGTATATTTTTATAAATTTTTTAACATTTAAAAAAAATTTTTTTTTAATTTTAAATTTTTAAATTTAACATTTTTTAAAATTTTGGAGCAGTATTAAAAATTCAATGTTCAAATAACTGATTGTCTTGTAATATGCAGATAAAATAAGCTTAAAAATATTTATTTTATAGGTAAAGAAATAACAGATACTGAACAACCACTGCCAGTGCCACCATCAGAACCACCAGATGACAAAGGCGATACAGTATGGACAATAAAAAAATTAACTCCATCAGAACAAATACAACTTCAGCGTATGGAAAGAGAACCTCTTATGAAAGCTTGTGATGATGTTAGAAATGAACTTTTTATAGCAGGTGTAAAATTGAAAGTAAGTTGATTAATTTTAAATATTAAATGGTAGATGTTTCTTTAAAACCTGAAATTTTTAAAGAAAAAATTAAATGAGAAACCAATCTGAAATAATGTAAATTCTAATAAGAATTCTGTTATTGAACTTAAATTTTGAAATAAACTATTCTCTCAAAATATTAGAGAATTTGCCATTCCAGAAACCATTTAGTGCATTCATTGTTTATGCAAATAATTACTGCCGTATAGATATTAAAGATTGTTTTCAAAGCAACATGATAACCATATACCCACCATTGTCTGATTTCTGCTCAGAATCTTTATCATGCCATGTGTACAAATTTTAATTTGCAGAATACTAGCATGCCATATTATTATTGGCTACTTTTCAAAGGGTGCTGGAAAACCATACACCATAGACATTTACAGTAATAGTATAGTTTTTTAAATGCTCATAGATAAAGCGTTATTATGTGATAGTATTTTTAAAATTTATTGTGTCTTTTTCAATTGATAGCTTATAAAGTTTTATTTTTAATAATTGAATTAATTAATTAAAATTATTATAAAAAATATTGCATAATTGGAAAAAATACTGACATTGTAACATAAGTATCCATGTGGTGTCTAATAGACTTACAATATAAAAAAAAATTATATATTTTATTAAAATGATTTAGAATGATATTAACAGAAAATATTGGAAACATTTATCATTATTAGAAGACATTAGTGGGAAAAATTGGCTGTGTTGCATAAGTTGAGATGATATAATAATAAATTACAGGTCTATCAGATATCATGTGGCAAAGTTAATAATGTGAATATATTTGTCAATAAAGTTCATTCTTAATTGTAAGAGAGAAAAAGTTGTGCTTGTTTACAAATTTTCTCAGAATAAATACAATTTAATTGAATACCATTGACTTACTTTATTAAAAATAAAGTACCTAATCTATAAAATAAAATAATCTAATCTATATAACCTAATCTATATCAAATTCTCTATTTTCAAATATTGTGTATAGTTCAGTAATTAGAGAGACTATACTTAAAATGAAATTGGGTGAATCATTTCTTATATCTAGGAATAATTTTTGTGATTGTTAGTTCTATGTAATTTCATTTTGTGTGAAACTTAATTTTAATTTCATTGCAGAATAGTCTGTATTAATACAAACTTTGTAAATGTTTGTTTTGTAACATAAAAAGTAAAACTTATGCAAATGAAACCATTTGGTAACCTAAATAAAACAGAATTTTTCAGCATAACATTAACTACGAGGGCTGTTCGAAAAGTTCGCGGCCTTGCCTATATGCGGCGCTGCGATCAATTTAATTTTTGGCGGGAATAATTCAGTCATCCTTGCTAAAGATACGATACCAATTTCCGCTTGATTTGTCATAAAGTTTTGCCACGACAGCTTAGCAGATAGTCAATGTGCACATGCTTTGTCAAAAATGGAGAAGATGGAGACTCGTGCGGTCATAAAATACCTGACGAAAAAAGGGTTGACCGCATCTCAAATCAAAGCTGACATGGATGAAGTTTTGGGAGAGTCTGCTCCTTCGTACACCACTGTGAAAAAATGGACAGCCCTTTTTAAATCTGGCAGAGAGAGTGTGAAACATGACCCTCGCAGCGGACGGCCGTCAACTGCTGTCACTGAAAAAATATCGACAAAGTTTACGATTTGGTGTTAGCAGATCGCCGTTTGAAAACGCGTGAGATAGCTGAGACAACAGGCATCTCTGTCGACCGAGTGCACCACATCCTAACCGAAAATTTGGGTATGACGAAGGTCTCAGCAAGTTGGGTGCCGCATCTGCTGATCGCTGAGCAAAGACGTGTTCGCACTTTGATGTCAAAGGAGTGTTTGGACTTCTATAAGAAAAACCCACGGGATTTTTTGCGTTGGTTTGTGACTACTGACGAAACGTGGATCCATTGCTACACTTTTGAAGCAAAAGAACAGTCGAAGCAATGGAAACACCACAGTTCGCCACCACCAAAGAAGACAAAAAAACAGTTCCATCAGCGGGGAAAGTGATGTCCTCGGTTTTTTTCGGATGCTAAAGGCATCATCTTTATTGACTACCTAGAAAGAGGAAAGACCATCAATGCTGTCTATTACTGTATACTTTTGGAAAAACTGAAGAAAGAAATCGAAGAAAAGAGGACACACTTGAAGAAGAAGGTTCTGTTTTACCACGATAATGCCAGAATCACTGAACAAAAGATGAACGAACTTAACTTCCAATTAGTTCCACATCCACCGTACTCACCTGATTTGGCCCCCCAGTGACTTCCACCTTTTTCCAAATTTAAAATAATTCTTGGTTCGAAAGAGATTTCACTCAAATGACAAAGTCATCTCTGAAGTAAACGAGTATTTTGCACACCTTGACAAATCGACCTATTGTGATGGCATAAAAAAGCTAGAACATCGCTGGAATAAGTGCATTGCTAACAAAGGAGACTACATTGAAAAATAAAAAAAATTTTAACATTATTTTGTTTGTTGTTCTATTTGAGGCCGCGAACTTTCCGAACAGCCCTCGTAAGTCTATTGCAAGTTGTATTAATTTCATATTATGAATATATTACAAAAGTGACAAATTTCTTTTCTGATAAAATATTTAGCAACAATGAGGTTTCATACGCTGTATATTAGTTAGATTCAGTAGAATTAGATAAGAATATTTCGTTACATTTCCTGTTTCCTTTCAATGCATTACTTAATTTTAAAAGTCCTGAAAGAATAGAATGCAATGTACTCGCCATCTGAAAAGAACGGAAATCGAAATTATGACGTTAGATTGAAATTTAAAACCGTCTTCTAATTTTCCTGTAAAAAAGAATTTAATAAATACTTATATGATTATAAACTGAAATAACCTTAAAAGGAATTTTCTTATCCACATCAAAGAAACCACCGATTGAAAGACACAAGGAAACTTTCCCAAATCTCTTCATAAAATCTAAAATCTACAATAAGAAATAAACAATAANTAAGCTATAATAAATATAGCTAAATAAGTAGTTCCGCCATTTTGTAGATTTAAGTTAATACGAATTATTTAGCTAATATATCTGGAGTCGTTATACGAAAGTCCTGAAAGAATAGAATGCAATGTACTCGCCATCTGAAAAGAACGGAAATCGAAATTATGAAGTTACAGTAAAAATTTAAAACTGTCTTACAATTTTCCAGTAAAAAGAATTTAATAAATACTTATATGATTATAAACTGAAATAACCTTAAAAGGAATTTTCTTATCCACATCAAAGAAACCACCGATTGAAAGACACAAGGAAACTTTCCCAAATCTCTTCATAAAATCTAAAATCTACAATAAGAATTGCAGTAAACAGTTGTAAACAATGTTAGTTGATTCAATTTTATTTCAATAAATATTAACCGGTGTTGAAATATATTATTTCTGACCATGTAAAAAATATGGCCCTAATTTATTATATTTTAGCATGTAAGAAGTTATTATAACTTTACAAAGACTCAATTCATCCACTAATGGTTAAAAATATATACCATAAGTTTCTGTTCCAGTTTAAGACTACAATCTGCGAGTTGACGAATATCTTGAAAACCATTCTGCATCTAAAAAGTAAGAAATTAGCTTACGGAAAAATGACTTGTTAACACGAATACTTACCGAAAATGCGAAACAAGACAGTGAACAACCCCAGAGTATAAAGATCAAGGTAAAAAGTATGGAAATAAGTAAAGTAAGTATGTGCATTGATCCGTTCATTTCTAAAAAGAGATAAGCATAAAACCAAAAACTCGTCGACCAGATCACAGAAAAGTACAGCAAGCAAAACGGATGATTAAGTTTAGTATTGAATTGATTGACGAATATCCATAATTCTTGGTGACGTAGCATCAATTTATTTAATATATTCGGCATATTCTTGTGTTTCTTCTTCAATGAGGAGAGTTCAAACATGAGATGTTCAAATTCTTTATAAGCGACCAACAACGATAAAGTTGCTAATAATAAAGCAAATGCAAATCCTCCTATTAGAGGCGTCTGAAGTAAAACATTCATAGTAGTGCATAGCAGTGGTTCGCCTTTAAATTTCTTTTTTCTATTTATTCCGGGATAATAAAAATATACACTCATAAATTGGAAAGAAATAATAAACATCATTGCAAAGAAAGATGTCAACAGGGAAACCTTTCTAAGTGAAGAATTCTTTTCGTTTATCACCTTTTGTTGGAAATATTTATTTTTTAAATCAACTTCTAAATTGATTTTGTTGTCATTTTTCGTAAGAATAGTTAAGCAAATGGAATAAATTAAATCTATTATTGCAAAAGCTATAGTTATTAGTATGGGCTTATTAGTTACATTATCGAATAACCCTTCACATATTGCATATTTATTCAATCCCGGTATTATCTGCCAAAGTAGAATAAAAGTATTTTCCCATAAAATATATTTTACAAATTTAATATATCTATTTTTTAAGTTAAAAATATTTAGCGTGATTACTTCTTTTCTGCAGCTACATATGTTAAAAACATCGAAGCCAAAGATGATAGCCATTCTTAGGCAAGGTTCTAACAAACAAGTCAAACAAATCTCTTCTTGTAAATTAGAATACATATTTCCTGTTGTTTGTTACAAATTATTAGGAAAATTTTGAATTATTAAGTCGTGTTTGCATAAACCATTTCGTCCATGGGACAATATGTTTCTTGATATAATATAATCGTTATTAATTTATGAAGTAATTTACCTGGGAGTGTCTGCCACCATATATCCAACAATTAGAGTTACATTTATATGTTTAGTAGCTTAAAAGTTTGAAATGATGATTCTCTTCTTTGAGATAAGAACGTTGAGAATTTCAGTGATCTTTTATTCTAATATACATTATATTGATTTTAATAGTCAATATGTACATCATACCAAACTTTAAAAAGAATTCTTCTTGCAGATATCCATTAATAAAATAAACATCTTAATAGCACAAATTATCGATATGCATTAATAAAGCAGACACATCTTTATACTTGAAGAGATATTTCGTCCTATTAAACTGTTTAAATAGCGATAATTCACCTTGAATTTTACGATCGCGTGCATTAAATTGATTATTAAATCCATTTTATGAATATGCCTATCAGAATAAAACATGAAAAGAATAATAATATGCATAATGTTACTATCTGAACGAATGCAATTATAATTACCCATTTTTAAATTCCTTAAACACATGACTAAAGTTACGACTATTCATAAGAACACTTCTTACCTTTTAAGATGATTATTTTATTAATGGATATCAAAACATAATGCTTTTATGTTCGCAATATAATATTAAAAATTCAAAGCATATAGTTAAAATATAGCTAAATAATTAGTTCGGCCATTTTGTGGATTTAGGTTAATACGAATTATTTAGCCAATATATCTGAAGTCGTTATACGTAGTCTTGTTAGCTTTTATAGTAATTTGTATGCATTGTATGTAATCTATGTATCTGAATAAATATCTAGTTTATTTATTAGTGGGTTTGTCGTCTTTCCATTTCTGTATCGCCACGACCCCTCCTCCACTCCATGTTATCCCGGTTCTTCCCTCTAAAAAACTAGAATCTCAGCTCAGTTCACTAATAAAATTTTCACAAAGATCACGGTGAGATATTGCAATGTTTAAATACAAAATTAAGTCCTTGTCACACCTACGATATCTTGTAAATTAATAAGATTCATGTACTTATTTCAAGACTTCAAGCATATTTTTACAAAGTTCATAAGACGAATAGTTACACGAAAGTAAATAGAAAAAGTTCATATGAAGAATAAAGAGAACGTTATCTACAGTTCCAGTCTTTATTGAATTTAACACGTTGTATTAGGCACAAAGTAATATTAATATAAAATGAAAACAATCATTATCTCTGATAAAGTACAGTATTAAGTAAATCTCATATTCGTGTAAGAGCGAGAAGTGACAGTCGAAATTTCTATAGTAGAATGACTAAACTCACCAGACTTTTGCAAAATGTTTGAAATTGTGAGCCTAAAAATATCGTGTAAGAAAGATTTCCACATGCAGTTTCGGCAGTTTATCATCTGTGGTGAACCGTTGCTATACTTTAATGAAAACTTTGTGAATCCACTCTGTTACATATACAGTGGAACCCCGGTTAACGAACTTAATCCGTTCCGCGACTCCGTTCGTTAACCGAATTGTTCATTAACCGAAGCAATTTTTCCCATAGAAATTAATGCAAATGCAATTAATCCGTTCCTGTCTCCGAAATTTTTGTAATTTTATTTGTAATATACAACAGATTTTCTTTGATGAAAATGTAGGAAAACGTAGTATCTATCATTACAGCAAGAAACATGTAAACTTTGTTTAATAAACTAGCACTGTACATACCTTCGTTTGTTGTAGTTGGTGGCAGAAAAGTGGAGATATACGAACCTTAATGCTTAGAAGGGGAATCCCCTCCAAAAAATAATGGGTAGCACTTCATTGGAAGATTCTTCGAGTCAAAGTCTTTTTCAGTAAAAAAAACCCACCAGTGGCTAAGCGGTCTTCGTACCCTGAACACGGGGAATACATAAACAAGACAGTCGAAAACAGAAATTCTGATTGAAACTGTGTCAAATCTCTTAATTAATTCTCATATGTCAATAGACATATGAGAATTAATTAAGTCTTGTCAACTAAGTCACAGAGAGTTTGTTTCGGGTCCAATTTAAAGCGAATCCATTGTGTCATTTATTAATTTTAAGGTGCATTTGTATTGTTATTTATTTAAAGAAGTGATAAGCATATAATTGTCAGTAGTATAAATTACCACTATCAATTAATTACATTAATTTATAGTGGTAAGAACTAGCTAGCACTGTTTCCAAAGTCTGAAAGTATCAATTATTTATTATTATTATTAAGTTTCTTTTATATATTAAAAAAGACATAATAATCATAACAATAGAATTTTACTTTTTATCACTTATCGCTGCACAAACCACACTTTTCACGGTTCATTACTGCTCCGATAGTGTTTCTTTACAAACACAGCCGTGCTTACAGCAGAAAAAAATGCCATTTCGTATGTGCTAATCTCATATCTGTGCATTCCACTTGAAGTTTGAAAATCAATTAAGAAGTGAAATGTGAAAGAATTTCGTGCTTCAACATATACGAGGGCTGTTCGAAAAGTTCGCGGCCTTGCCTATATGCGGCGCTGCGATCAATTTAATTTTTGGCGGGAATAATTCAGTCATCCTTGCTAAAGATACGATACCAATTTCCGCTTGATTTGTCATAAAGTTTTGCCACGACAGCTTAGCAGATAGTCAATGTGCACATGCTTTGTCAAAAATGGAGAAGATGGAGACTCGTGCGGTCATAAAATACCTGACGAAAAAAGGGTTGACCGCATCTCAAATCAAAGCTGACATGGATGAAGTTTTGGGAGAGTCTGCTCCTTCGTAAACCACTGTGAAAAAATGGGCAGCCCTTTTTAAATCTGGCAGAGAGAGTGTGAAACATGACCCTCACAGCGGACGGCCGTCAACTGCTGTCACTGAAAAAATATCGACAAAGTTTACGATTTGGTGTTAGCAGATCGCCGTTTGAAAACGCGTGAGATAGCTGAGACAACAGGCATCTCTGTCGACCGAATACACCACATCTAACCGAAAATTTGGGTATGACGAAGGTCTCAGCAAGTTGGGTGTCGCATCTGCTGACCGCCGAGCAAAGACGTGTTCGCACTTTGATGTCAAAGAAGTGTTTGGACTTCTACAAGAAAACCCCACGGGATTTCTTGCGTCGGTTTGTGAATACTGACGAAACATGGATCCATTACTACACACCTGAAACAAAAGAACAGTCGAAGCAATGGAAACACCCCAGTTCGCTACCACCAAAGAAGGCAAAAACAGTTCCATCAGCGGGGAAAGTGATGGCCTCGGTTTTTTGGGGATGCTAAAGGAATCATCTTTATTAACTACCTAGAAAGAGGAAAGACCATTAATACTGTCTATTACTGTATACTTTTGGAAAAACTGAAGAAAGAAATCGAAGAGGCCACACTTGAAGAAGAAGGTTCTATTTCACCACGATAATGCCAGAATCACTGAACAAAAAATAAACGAACTTAGCTTCGAATTAGTTCCACATTCACCGTACTCACCTGATTTGGCCCCTAGTGACTTCCACCTTTTTCCAAATTTAAAATAATTCTTGGTTGGAAAGAGATTCCACTCAAATGACAAAGTCATCTCTGAAGTAAACGAGTATTTTGCACACCTTGACAAATCGACCTATTGTAATGGCATAAAAAAGCTAGAACATCGCTGGAATAAGTGCATTGCTAACAAAGGAGACTACGTTGAAAAATTAAAAAAGTTTTAACATTATTTTGTTTGTTGTTCTATTTGAGGCCGCGAACTTTCCGAACAGCCCTCGTACACTAATAATGGATTTTTTCATACTTTTCGGTTATCCGACTTTTCAATTATCCGACCAACCCCAGTCCCCAATTAGGTCGGATAATCGAGGTTCTACTGTATTAGATTTAGTATTTTTTAAACAGATTTCCTTAGGGCATTACAAAAACATTTTCAGTAAAGTATAACTCTGAAATATTAAACTGTATGTAAGTAAATGTTATACCAACCTCACTAACATATAAATTTCATTATTCTGTATCAATTAGTAAAAAGTTTAGAAATTTCAGTAGCATGTTCCCTTAAAATTCTATTTTAAGGTTTTTAAATGTTATTGATACTTTTTTAATTTGTTTTTAAAAATAAGTTATAAAAATTAAATAAATAAAAAATTTATAAAATTTGTCTCAAGAAAGAAAAAAAAAAGTTAAGAATAAGCATAAAAAATTATTGACATTATGATTCTTAATTAACTAAAGAAAAGCCAATGAAGAATAATTTTTTAAATGACCAAAAAAAATGATTAGAGAGGTTGAGGGACACGTATTCAGCCCAAAATGTGAACAGCAGACAGATGAGCGCCACCATTTGGAAATTCTATATGGTCGATAATGGTGTTTGCTACGTCTAGAATGGCGAGTAGATGATTGGCTTAAACTTCATTTCTTTTTTTTTGTGTTTGGGGTTAAAATTATGATGTATTTTATTAAAATAATGGTTATTTAAGCATATACGAATAATATTGTAAAGAAACATGATTTTAATCCAGAAATTATTTAATTTTCAATTTTTTAACAAGTGATGTGAAATACCTATAGAATTTACATATATTTGCCTTGATAATAGCTTATTGTAAGGTAGGTTTGTTCTTCCATGGCATCTTCTACCATCAACAGCATAATACATGTGTAAATTTCCTAAAAATTAATTTTCCGAGCTGCTTTCGAATTTACATAAGACACTAATTCCCTCAACAAAAGTATGAGGTAGTCCTATCAACTGATCGTACAGTAGGAGACACCATGCTAATTAAAAATAATTATTTACTGTTATTAAACATTCTATAAATACTTCAAAATAGTTTAATTTGTTTATTTACCTTCACTGGTAACCCTCAATGTTAAATCTGCCATTTTTTTTTTACAAATTTCCCATGAGTCAATGCACGATGTTCACTGAGTCACGTGATGTGAATGAGCGCCACAGGGTCTTTTACTTGGACTTAAAATGTCAAATGTGTACTTCTGCTTGCTGTACAAGTTTAATATTTGTACTTGCGTCTCAATCTCTCTATTGTTGTGAATCATTCTGAATAGACTGTGCAGAGCATGAAATGTAAATTTGAAAATTTCCATTTGAAAAATAAAATGCACTTCCAGTTAAAAAATCATTTTGTGTGGTCCATGATGAATTGAAATATGACATATTTATTGTAAGTTTTATAAATTATAAGTAACTATAATAATAATTATTAATATCTAATATCTAAAATTTATATTTTAATACAGACAGGAGCAAAAATAATTATTCGTGGTAAAGGATCAGTTAAAGAAGGAAAAGTTGGCAGAAAAGATGGACAACCACTTCCTGGTGAAGATGAACCGCTGCATGCATTTGTTACTGCTAATAATCCTGAAAGTGTAAAAAAAGCTGTAGATAAGGTTTGTTGAACATTTGTGAAATCAAAACTAATTTTTTATTTTAAGAAATCTTAATTTGTTTTTCAAATAGTAACCAAACTATATGAAAAATTCATTTTATTATAATATTTTAACTATATCAATAGTTATACGAATTCTCTTCAAAAATTTATGGTTTACTGAAACTAAAATATAGAAATTTAAAATTTATTTTCAGATTAAAGAAATTATAAGACAAGGCGTTGAAGTCCCAGAAGGCCAGAATGACCTACGTCGCATGCAGTTGAGGGAACTTGCTTTATTAAATGGTACCTTAAGAGAAAACGATGGACCTCGCTGTACAAATTGTGGTTCATCAACACACAGAAGTTGGCAGTGTCCTGATAAACCAAATGTTACTAATAATGTTATTTGTACTAATTGTGGTGGTGCTGGTCACATTGCAAGAGATTGTCGTGAGAAGAAAGCTGTTCCTGGCCAGTTTGTTAGTACAGAAAAATCTAAGATTGATGAAGAAGTTAGTTATCACATTATTATTATTATTATTATTATGTTGGGTATAATCTGTTGACACTGGTTGCTGTGTGCTATGCCAGACCAGAGTCAAGGCATATCAGCCAAAGCAAAACAAAAAACATTATTTAAAGAACACCTACTTTAGTATTCTTTAATTAATGTTAGCTTTGTTTGTGTATGTTCTGTTAGTTTGGTCTGTTAGAATCCTAAATACTTGTAGAACTCATTTTCTTCCATGGATTCAAACATCTCCAAGTGTAAAATGTCCTTTGGTCAAGACTCCTTTTTCTATGTGAAGTGTTTTGCATTTGTTTAGGCCAAACTCTATTTGTATGTCCTTGGAGTATGAATGTGTATTTTGAAGGAGTTGATAAAGTTGTTTTTGTGTGGGTACATAAAGTTTTATGTCATCCATGTACATGATGTGACAATGTAAACTGTGTTTTTTTTTTTCATGTTAAACAACCATGTTGCATGTTGTTGTTTAACATTGCTAGTTAATGGGTTCAGGGCTAAGCAGAACCAGAGGACTGAAAATATCTTTGAAAAATCCCTTGCCTAATGAATATTTGTTTTGTTTGTATGGAAGTGTTATGAATTGTGAGATGTATTATTGCTGTGTAGTGTTTTGGAAGAATGCAATACTCATGGAGATGGATGTATTTTATAGCTATGTAGAATATGTAGCAGCCAACTGTGTGAAACACTGTCGAATGCTTTCTGTAGTCTATATACACCATATGTATGTTTCTGTGTTGCTTGTGTGCTTGCTGTAGAATGACTGAATCTATAAATAACTATTTTTATTAATATTATTTAAATATATGAATGCTGTAAAATGACTATTTTTTTATACAGTATATGTCCTTAATGGCAGAATTGGGGGAGGCACCTCTTCCACCACCAAAAACAACTCCCACAGCAACATTTCATACTACTACTACTTTGGTAGCAGCTCCAGGAATACCTCGCCCAGTAATGCCACCACCTTCATCACAAACTACACAACCTACAGTGGTATATATTGTTCTTTGTATAGGTGATAGCTTATAATAATAAATTTATTACAAAAGACAATTTAATTTTTAGAGTGCACCAATAGGCTGGACAGGGAATGCTGCTAAACCACCAGGAATGATTGCTGCTACACCACCACCTCTTCAAGCTCAACCACCTGGAATGATGCCACCTCCACCACCTGGAATGGGTCCTCATGGCTTGGCCCCATTACATCCTCAGCCAGGAATGATGCAGTGGCCTCAGCCACCTCAACCTCCAACATCTGTTGCCACATCAGCTGCAGTAGGCACCCTTGCACAGGTTTGTTATATTAACAGTTGAATTTTTTAGATTAAGTTTATGCAATATGTAAAGAAGTTTTTATTGTAATTATCAAAATTTATTGTAAATTTATAAAGTCAAACTAACCATTGCAGTTAACTTAAAGCATACAATACATTTTTAATCGTGAGTTCTTGAATACTTTTAACCCAGTTAACATGCCATCTTCAGGCTTAAAGGACATAGTAATGTCAGTGCAGGATGAAATGCGAAATAGAGTGAATAACCAAAGAGAAGTGAGCTATTATGATATCAGATGGCATGAAATCCTCTTCATCTTCTACACCATCTGCTATCTGTTGATAAATTTTAGTTTTTATTTACATAAAAATAGAATTATGTATTTAATATTTTATCATGCTTTTTAAAAAGTTATTCCAATCATTAGTAATCATTAATTGCTTTCAAATTCCCCCAAAATTAAATCAGTTTTAAATCAATTTGTCTTGTCTTTAATGCTGGATATGAATGAAATTGGCATTTTCTCATACAATTATTAATGTGTGATGATAAATATGGGAAGACTACAAATATGTCTGACATTTAATTTAGTCTTCTGGGACAACATATGCTAACAAAACTAGATCTCACCATCTTTGCAGACTTGTAGATTGTAGTAGATTGTACAGTACATATCATAATCGGATCAACTACTTGTTAGTTTAAGAAACTGTGTAAGTTCGCTGATTTTGGGGGCAATACGTTAATTGCACGTCAGGAAAACCTAGGGTCAAACCGTATGTGGGTGGTGGCGGTAGGAGACAGAGATGACAAGTGTCTTACACGAAAACCGTTTATTTTGACATGAAATTAACTTACATAGTATGAATAACAAAATTTAGGAACGTCGGACGTCGGATGCTGGAGGGTGCCCCGGGGCTTCCTTGATGAAGCGTTCGACGGAGAAGGATGATGTCCTGTGTTCGGATTCACACTCCCTTCCTCCGAGTAGGCGGAGAAGCTTGGATGGACGTGGATGGTAGATGCACGGATGACCTGAAGTCTTCTAGGCACGCGTCTCGGGGAGAATCGGCCTCGTGTCCTTGAGATTCGGGGGGTTTTATAAGATTTTTCCTGAACCTCACCCTTCTGATTGGTCCCCTTCCTCCTCTCTCTTACCCCGATTGGTCACTCTTTTTGTTTCTAGGCGAAATCCGAGACCGATTCGGGTCGGGAAAAGGTCGGAGAGGTGATGACGGTCCTTTAACATTCGCGCTCATATTTTACTCCGTTATATCCCTTTTCTCTGTCATCTTTGAACCCAAATGGTCCACCAGATGTTCTTGTGGCCATTTATCCCCTACCGCATTCTTACTTAACAGATATCCCTTTTGTTCTTAGACCCCCCTTTCTCCCGCTTGCTTCGACCCGATATTTGTTTGCGCGCATCCCGACAAAGCTCTCCCTCTCCCTCTGTCGACATTCCCCCCTGTTATTTATTGTCGCGTCGCGTTTGTTTTACAATTCGAGAAAGTTTTCGTCTCATCTGGGCTTTGTCACTAACACATCCCCTTGACCTGATTCTATCCTCGAAACTTTCTGCTGTTAAAGTTTGTAATTAGTCGAAATTTCGATGCACTTTTACGACCCTCACAACTGGCAGCAACTTCTTTGTTGAAGTGATTTAAAAAAAAGCTTGTGCCCTGATACAAAATGTCATTATATTGAAAAATGAATAAGTTTAACCTGATTATAATGTCATCCATCGGACTGGCAATTCTTTGATGTTATAACAGAGTGTCGTTATCTGCGGGGTCATAATTTCAGTCCCATAAAAAGTACCAAGTGTGTTTAAGAATCTATTATAAAATCCATTCTAATTGAACATCGTATGTATTACCATAAAATTATTTCTTAATGGTAATATAGTGTACTGTATCTATTATGGTAATAATAATTTATTATTATATGTATAAAAGTGCAAACTAAATGTTTAAATCAACTTTATTTACATTATTATGTCTAAGTTTACATTGATGTAATTAAAAATTTCAAAAATTACCTGTTATAAGAAATTTCTATTTGTCTCAACTTTTGATAATGGTGGTACTTCCGGTTTTGAGAATAATGTCGAATCAATAGGCAATAAAAGGTTAAACTAATGTATGCCACTTAAAAAGACCCAATAACAATATTCACTTAAAAAAGTCAGTTATTTTAGATTGTAGGTGTTTTTCACCTAAAAATTGTTTATCAATGTCATTTTCTAAATAATATACTTTATTCATTATTTACGATGAAGTTTTTTGAGACCTGTAAAACATTTTCAATAATTTTATTGCATTATGTGCTTCCCTGGTTGACAGCACTTCATTTCCTCTGTCTGATATTTTATCTTCATCATCATTTTTTTTGTCTAAAGATTTAATTTGATCAACAATATCAGCATCTGTATAAAATAACATGAGTAACTGTGCAGACTAATTGATCGTCACGTTGTTTAAAGATGTGATGAACCTCACCCCACCGAAGTCAGGTGGTGAGAGTACCATCCACAGTCGTTCTAGGAAGTGGACTCTGACCCTAGAAACTGAACACGTAGTATATGTACTGTATTTTCTTTGTTAAATAACATTTGTAATCTAATTTTGTAAATCTGGGAGTGCTTTAAATTTGACATTAAAACAGGATTTTATGTTGTTACAAGTGGGTTTTTTTAACATTATCTAGTATAGTAAAATCATGAGACTGATAAAAATTTC
Organism: Centruroides sculpturatus; assembly: GCF_000671375.1. NCBI lineage: Eukaryota > Metazoa > Arthropoda > Arachnida > Scorpiones > Buthidae > Centruroides > Centruroides sculpturatus. The sequence continues at coordinate 283,125 of NW_019384863.1, forward strand.
ACTTTATACAGTAGAGTCCCGAAAACTCAGCCTAATGTGGACCAAAGGGTGGCCGAGTTTGTGAAAATGCCAGGTTATCAGGAATGGGGTTAAAAAAGAATAAATACGAGTGTTTCCTCAGAAAATACTGCACTGTACTTGTATGTATTGTTTGCTTGAGAACACAACAGAGAATAAACTGCCCAAATACCCTTAAACAAAGGAAAAGTGCATACTTTATGAAGGCATAGAGCCTTCATAAAGTATGCACTTTTATGCAATACTTTAAAGTATTGCTAAAAAGTATTACTTAAAAGTATTGCTAAAAAGTATGCACTTTTTAGCAATACTTTATGAAGGCATAGAGCCTTCAATTTTCATTTTCATGTATTATGAAGGTATCCCCTTATTATGAAGGCATAGAGCCTTCATAATAAGGGGATACCTTCATAATACATGAAAATGAAAATTAATGAATACACAGTGTACTGTAATTTACCTGATAAGACAGACCTCAGAAAAAACTTTGAGGCATAAAGCTGTCTATAATGAAAATTAACTAGTCGACTTTGCAAAAACTGGATACTTTTTTAAAGAAATGCGTAATGTCCTGTTGTCTTCTGCAATGCACTCTGTGTTTTGCTGCTTCATCACAAAGACGATGAAGGAACAGTAAGTCCATTACTTGATGCACCGTGTTGTTCAAAATACTGAAGGGCAGTTTCAACAGCCTTTAGTCCCTCACTATGTGATATTTTAGGAACTTGTATGGCGGAGTCCTCAACATCATCATTTCCGGCATTTTTTTATTCACTGTGACAGCAGCAATAATTTCGGCATTGGACATAATGTCTTGCTCGGTATCGTTCTGGAACCACTGTTCAACGTCATTTTCATCGGCTTCTGCACATCCAGGAACTCTTTTCAGGAGGTCGAGTAAGTTTACATATTCTGCATCATCATGTTAAACAAACTCATTTCCCTTGTGATCAAGGAGTTTTTGCCAGGAACGAACTAGTGTTAATGACTCTAACTTGTTCCAGGCATCTGCCACCCAGCCAACAACATCCAATAGGTTAATTTTAAGTTCTGGATAAGACCTTGACCATCATCATTTGCAGAAAGAAGTGAGAATAACGGCTTGCTCTGAGTTATCCGGACTGCCGGGTTATCAAGTGCCAAGTTTTCGGGACTCTACTGTATTAGGGTTGCTGTTACATCCAATGACATTATAATTGGGTTAAACTGTATATACACACAAACTTTTGACAAGAAAAGATGTTCCAAATGTCTTCCTTTTATTTATGGTCAATCAGAACTTTTATTTTTCTATATACACAAATATTTTATTTTTTTTATGTACTGTACTGTACATTAATAACCTATTTTATACATAATCTGTTTTGTGATTAAAAATTATATATAGATATTTAAATAAATCATTATGCATTTATATATTGTAATATAACATTTTGATTACTTATTGAATGAAAAAATGTTTTTAAGTAACTAGAATAAATGTAAACTAATTGTACTATTAAATTTGATTTTTGGATGAAAAACAGAAATCTGTTGAGTTTACTCTGACATTTAAATAGTACAGGTAACCTCTGTATAACATGGCACTTCTATATCACGGATTCACTCTAACACGGTTTGAGAATTGGGTAAAACCCTCGTACAACATGAAATGTAATAAAAACTATTAAAAGCAAACTTATCTAATTTGAATTTAGGGAAATCCTCATACAAAATAGTTCAATAAACGTGATAAAGCTTTTAAGTGCGAAAGATACCTCATTTGACATTTTTCATTCGAGCCCGTACGTACTATCAGATTTTTCTGCATAATTTTCATGAACTATTAGTACATAAGTATGTAAATTTTCTTTTCCCACCTTCTATCCATACACGTAGTCCTTCTTGAAACTTGTTTCAGTGTTGCCAGATCTTGACACTTCTGCTTTTGTGTTGCCAAATGTTTTTCCCTTGTTCCATACTTGCTTTATTCCATCACTGGTTTTTAGGCATTGAACCACGCTTCTGACCCCTGGGACAATCCACATCTTTACAAGTATACTTTAAGACGTTAATTGTGACTTTTTTTAATACGTATTACTTCTTTATTAAAATTTTCTTAAGATATTTATCTTAATTATGAAAATATAATAGCATGTTTTTTAATTTTTGGAACCTAATCCCCCTTTTCGTATAACATGGATTCGCTTATCACGACAATTTTTAGAACATAACTCCTGTGTTATATGGATGGGGGTTACCTGTATCTGCAATAAATATATATTTACAGTAGACCCCCCTATAACGCTTAGATACGTTCCACGCTAACCGAAAATTACGTTGTAGGAACGATTAAATACATGAGCCAATCGCAGCCCGATAGGTGGGAACTTTACGGACTAAGGCTGTTTGAAAGGTTTTCTTCTATAAAATTAACCGATTCTAGACTAATTCCACTCAACATTTCCAAAATACGTATAATTTTTTGGGAATAATCCGTATAAACTATGCTATAAACAAAAAATTGTAGGATTACTTACACCGTTCGACTACGCCGTTGCTTAAAGCTGGTTTTCATCGCGGAACAGCACACGAAACGACGGCCGCAATTTCTGATAACGAATTTTTCGCAGAAAAATAACTTGACCTTTGGAGACATCATTAATATAAATAATTTTTATGGCCGTTGAATAAGAAGTGTTTCTTTCACAAGAAATGTATAAAATTAGTGCTGTATTAGACTTACGGTACCTAATTTACATACTGTGCAGACGATAATAAACTCAACTTACTAGCCTAAAATCTCCGTAGCGTGTTGCCAGGCGGCAGAAAGCATATATATAATTATAATAAAGTTACAATAAATTAAGTTAATATATAATTATATATACAGTACCTAATTTATATATAATTAATATATAATTATATGTACAGTACCTAATTTATATATAATTTATATATAATACTAAACAGACGATAGCAAACTCAATTTAGCCGCTCCGTAGCGTGGCGCAGGGTCGGAGGTAAGTAGTTCGGCTGCTCATCCACTATTGGTCCAGACTATCAATCTTCTCGCGAAATGACGTTATAGGAGGTACGTTATACGAAAGTTGCTACAATTTTTTCGCTACGTTATAGGAATTGTCGTTATAGGAACGTACGTTATAGGGGGGTCGACTGTATTTCCTTTTTGAAAAGATGATATTTAAAAATTATAATATCTTATTGTATTTTATACTGATGGGAGTAAGAGTTAAAACTTAATGTCATTAACTACTGATAAATAAGAGAATTATTTTTATTTTTAGCCAACTTTAGGACTTCAAGCAGTTCCTCCACCGCCACAACTTTTAGCGCAACCTCCACCTCCACCACCACCTCCAAATAGTCAGCCTCCAATACCTTCTACTTTGCCATGGTTAGCTCCTCAACCGACACAAGGTAAGGTGATGTATTTATTATTTCTTACAATCTATATTCATTCTTTTTATTCACATTACTTTTCTTGAATCATTAAGAAAATATTTGTTTGTATAATTGTTTAATCTTAATAGCTACTAGAAATTACATATATGTATTTAATGAGTAACAAAATTGGTCAGATAAAGTTAGTATTCAGAACAATTTAATACTTTGAGTCACACACACAATGTTTTTAAAACTTAAGCATAAGTATTTTTTAATGATGATTTGAGAAAAGGCAATCTTTTTCATCAGTTTCCTGAATGTTTATAGTTAAATAGATATGACCTACATTGCCAATAAGCATATACTAAAATATAGTTCAGCAGCTCAGAAATGACATTTTTATATTTAAGGAGTAAAAAATTCTACTATTATGTTAAAATAACCAAAAATAAATTTATCTAAAAGAAACTTGAAGATTACTTCTGTAAATATAATAATTTTTATTACTGTATGTGATAAAAATACAGTAATAAAATGTTCCTCTGTTTCATAAATTTTAAAATACAAACTTAATGCTGACATTTTTTCTTGTATTACTGGCTGTATTTTCTATACAGTAATATTTACAAAGTCACTTTACAAATATCTGAATATTTGTGCGATAAGATTTCTTAGCTGGAAGATGATTATAGGCTTTCAGTGTGTGAAATAATTGGTATTCATGCTATGTTTTTAAAAAATTGTAATGTTTTTCATATGTAGATAATATCCTATGCATTATGAAAATTCTGTAATGCATCTTACATGTTGTATTATGGTAAAATAATATCTGCTTAAATTATAGCAGTGTTTTTGATTGTTAGCTGAATCATTGAATGAATGGAAAAACTTTCTTGTGAAACTGACTTTCATTTATAAATTAAAATAAATTGCACAATTTTGAAACAATAAATGTACAAAAGCAATGTAGTCCTTGGTCTGGTTTGATGTGAAATGTTTCCATTTCATTATGTTTCATTGAAGCCCAATGTATATAAAAAAAATGTTTTCTATGTATCTTTTTTTCCCCATAGTGGGAAAATTGCAGATCCTGTTCTCTTTCAGGATTTTAGGCAGCTAGTGTGTTGCACAATATGTTACCCACTGTGGTTTATTATTATTGAGACTAGAAAAGAAACCAAATAAAAAATGTTTCAGAAATGGAAAACAAAGAATATTACTCACTGATTTTTAATTAAAAAAAAAATACTGTAGCTGAAAAAGGGCCTTGGAAATTAGCTGTTCAAATTTTTTAATGTAATGGTCAAGCTATTTCACTGCATATTGTGCACCATTGCTCTGAAAAAGGTTCTCAAAATTTTTTGCAACACTGTCCATTTCTTTAGACTTAGACAGGTTGATTAATTCAATTAATATCAATATGGCATAAATTATGAGAATGGAAAATGCATAATTAAGTGCAGAGGAGCTGAAACAATCTATTTTATCATCTTTTCATTTATATACAGTTGATGTGATTTTTGTACTTGTTCTTCATACCATATTTTTCAACACATCAGTTTTATAATGTACAAAAACATAAATTAATAGCAGACAACTATTTTGCACTTCCCAGACACTAGATATTTAGGGAGGCATGGCCCTCGCTCATTTAAACACCAACAGAGTAAGGAAGTAAGTCTAATGCATATTTCAGTTTCTGATAATAATGTGTACAATATTGTTTCCCTTTGCTTGCTAGTGTCTAGAATGAAAGGGAGAATTTTTACGAAGATAAATAGAATCAAGTTTCTGGTTATAACATGCAAAGGCACGTGTTGGACCAAAAACATGTTTTAACAAATATTTTTTTTCAGTACTCATTTATTTATTAAAAAGAAGACTATTAAAAGTGTATAATTTTTTCTAACACCAAAGTAAGTAACAAAATCTAGATCGTTCTTAACAGTATTTTCTGATATGCAGTAAGTATTTTAATATTAGTTCTATGCTAAGTATCAGTTAACGCATTATATAAAAATATTAAATGTAAAATATTTTTTGCAGGTGTTACAGCAGCATCGGTGGCACCTTGGCAACCGCAGCAGCCACCCGCCATGGTCACCGCCCCACTACCGGTACCTCCGCCTCCGGCGCCCGTCTTTCCCTGGGGAGGATATGTGGGAGTACCCCCTCCGCCCCCGGCCCAGCCCACCATGCCGCCGGGATTGGGAATACCTCCTCCTCCGCCGCCGGGAAGCACTCCACTTCCTCCGGCCACGGCGGCCGCCGTCACCACCACGGCCACTTCGAGTGCCCAGAGCGTGGATCTAACGGTCCTGGCCCAGGCCGTGCCCACATTGCTGGCCGCCCCTCCCCCGCCTCCTCCCAGTTAAAAATCCACGCTGGTCGTCTCTTTCGCCCGTTTATCTTCGTTATCTGTATATCTGCAGTGTTGTGCCACCCTCACTTATTTTCACTTTTAAAAATTCTCGTCCGACTTCGAATCTGTATTATCGATTATCAAATAAAACAAGTGAAACGAAACTTTTGGTAAATAACAAATTGTTTCTTTATTGGCGGTAAATAATTGTTTAAAAAATCCGATGATGATAATGTTGGCACGTGGACGTTACTCGGCTTTCTTCTGGTCGACGTCGTAACAGCAGTTGAGAAAAGCGGTGGCCAGTTCAGCCACGATCGATCGATCCGGAATACTTTGAGCTACGCCGTACATTGCAGCCTGTAATAAAGCAAAAAATAATTTTAATTTCAAGATCTGGTCACCTAATCTAACCAATCTTCTTTTAAACTCACCAGTTAACGATTTAATTAATAACGTTGCTTCTCGATAACCGGATTTTTGAAATTTATCGAATAACCTAACCTGTTCATGCAAGCAGCTCTCCATCAGTACAGTACTAGGTGTTATGAGATTTTTGATAATTGCGCTAGTACATTCCGACAAACATAATAAGTTTGAACCAACACAATTGTGTAAATAATGCTGCTAATAAAAAAATACCGTTAAGTAAAATTATAAGGTATCCATCTCCATCAGTAAACTATCAAGTTTTTAAAATGTAAATAAATTTGGTGTAACAAAATTTATTTCACGGTTCGATAGTTTAGAAATTTTGTGGAAGTATTTAATTATCATTTTTTTTTAACGATTGTATGAGGATCGTTCATTATCAACTCCTCTCTGGGCCCTTAGTCTCGAGTTTTTCGTGCAACAACTCTCAACGTGTTGAAGGTGTCACGTGGTACCATCTCACACACTGACGTCAAATTGGTAGTCTCGAGTTCTAACTCACGTGCTTTCCCATCTCACCATGCGAGTTGCTACTCACGTTGAGTCGAGCATGTGAGATCGCTACACGAAAGTGAAAATGGCTGACGGATACGTAATTCTTATGGCTATCGAAGAATTAGAAAGAGCCGAAAGACGTTGTTTGAGAAGACAACGAATTTTTCGACCACGAGTAGATGACATTTCTTTTCGTGTCAAGTCAATAATAATAAAATTATACAGCAAATTTTTCCAAAAATAAAAAGAAGTATCTAATTAATCGAAAAAGAGTATTAATTAAAATGATAGTAAATTATATGTATAAATTATTAAAAGCGTAGACACTATATTAAGATTATTAATCAGAAGTGTTAAGTTATAATTAATAAATAATCTTAATAGACAAAACAATTTAAGAAATAGATCGAGGAAGAAAACTGTATGAAGAAAGGATTAAATTAAAATCGTTATGTAATGGAAAAAGTGATTTTTTAGCTCCAACACACGCGATTAATTTTTCAACTAATTCTCTTCATAAAGTGAATTGTATTTCTTGAAAATTTGTTGTCGAATTTTTTACTGTTAATTTTCTTATTTTTTACATATGTTACTAATATTTATTTTTGTTCTTCGCTTATTTTTTAAAATAAAACATTAGAGGTTTCATTTTGTTTCTGCGTACTATATTGCTATAAGACAACTTTTAACTGTAGACGTGTAAACTAATTCACGTTGATTTGTTTACAACTTGTTACACTCAAGTTGATTGGTCGAATCAGTATAGTCGCAAACCCAGATGCATTGTAAATAATCCCATCGTGCTACACGACACACGGAACCAAGTGAGTATGACGTATTTCCGCTCGCCTTTCGAGTTCGCTCGAAAGGTCTAACTCGAGACTACCGACTATGTGAGTCATAGGGTGCGTTTACTTCTGAGCTAATAGCGCTACTTCCGAACACCGGAAGTGACGTCATTAGCACGTGTATTCGTGCTTACATGTCTAGTTCGAAAGTAAACGCGAACGCTAACAAGAAATATGGCGGTTTCCTGCAAATAATATTGTCAAAGCTGCTATTTTAAATGTTACGTTACAGATATAACTACTTGATTCCGAATCGGACGAGGATGATTTTATTGTGGATATAATTGTAGAAAAATGAAAAAAGAAAAGTAAGGTAAAATAAAAAAGATAGAAACTTTTATCGAAGAGACTCTACCTTTTTATAAGCCAACCGATTTTAAACAACCTTAGACTTACAAGAGAATGTTTTGAAATTCTCCTCTAAAAAATAAGCCCAATTATAGACACCGAAAAATTACTTCCTCTGGAAGACGACCCATATCTCCTCAAAAGCAGCTTTTACGCTGTCTATGGACATTGGCAAATCAAGAATCATTCGGGTTTGTTTATACGAAGTAATATATGAAATTAGATGCAGTTTATAAGAGAATAGTAGATTATACATACGTATAATACATATTTAAAGCAATTGTTTTATCCAGTGAATGGATGTGACGTTGTTTTCTTGTGGTGTAACCAAACCGAGTTCAAAATTAACAAATAATTGATATTAAATACAAAATACTTCTTTCTTTCCTCTAAGGGTATTGGCGATCGTTTTAATATGTATAGACGGACCGCGTGGAATATTTTAAATAAAGTTGTTAATTCTTTCTTACAAGTTAGTGTTAAATGAAAAATGATCTCTCGGCCAACACACAGCAGGATGATGTAAGAATAATGGAATTTTTTATACCCAATCTGGTTTTCCTGGAATTAGAGGCTCTATTGATGAAAAGCGTGTGGCTATTAAGAAATCAACTGAAGAAGCAGTAGCCTATTTCAATAGAAATAAGTATTACTCTGTCATCATATAAGTTTAGTTTGTAATGAAAAAATGGTATTCAAATGATACAATTTCTTAAGAAGTCATTTCCCATATGTAAGTGAAAATTCATTCGATTATACAAACTTATGTAATTTTGGATTATTATTAATGCTGTTCGTTTCTTTACGATTTATTTAATGCTCCGAACGTAACATTTCTGAAGATTCCAAATGCGTATTAGGTAAACCTCACTTTTAATCGTAAACAATGAATCGAACTTAAATTTTTTCACATTAATTAACTCTGTTTATGAAAAAAAGTCATCTAAAGCTATTGAACCTTACAATGAAAAAAAGATCATTGTAAACATTTTACACAACAAATAATTGAAATTTACCAATAAAGATACTTTCTGCCGTTTATTTTTCGAAAACTAATTCCATTTTTAGTAATTTGTACAGAAAGTAATTTTTTCACGAGAGCAGCCATATTGAATTAGCGAAAAGCTCGATAACGAACTAGCTAGCACTCCGAGCTTACCAATTTCGCTAAACACGACGTCACATAGCTCTAAAGTAAACGCCAATGAGCATGGCACTCAGACGAAAGTATACAGGCTGAGCGTGCTGATAGTAAAATTAGCTCAGAAGTAAACGCACCCATAGTAACACGAGTGAGTTCGATGACGTCAGTTCGAGTACAACACGAAAAACTCGAGACTAAGGGCCCTGGCGGTGGTGGAGAGAAACGCGCCGAAACTGTTGCAGTTAATAAGATAGACTATGGAGACAAATAATACAAAATGTATTTTCCTTATGATAATAGAATACTAGCAAAAACACTGAAATTATTGAACAGTGTCTATATATCAGTTTATTTGCATCCGCGAAATGTTTGATAAAACCGAGTATACCTCGCTAAAATGGCGGGTTAGGTTGGAAACCACCCTAAGGCGAACACAGCCCGTGCATATAAATGCCCAAGAACATTTACACTCTTTAGACTAGTGCTATTATGCACACCGTAAAATAAAGAAGGTGCAAAAGTAAAACTCAAAGCCCAACAAGGTGACAGAGAATAATAAACACGAATATAGTGGAAAGATTAATCATCAGGCGTATGTTGCTTTAAGGCACTTTTCAATGTGACGACGATAATCTTATTTTCAACTCGGACAATTGAATGTAAATTTTATAATGTGCAGTAGACAAATAGCTAGACAGGCATTTGCCTATAACTAGACATTTGCCTATAACTAAATTTTATAATGTGCAGTAGATTGATAACTAGACAGGCATTTGCCTAAAATCCGCTATTTTCCCCTTAGTACAAAATCTTAGCCATGTATATATCAATATATGCTAACTACTATAGTGAACATTTCTTCGATATCAAAAAACTTCTGGCCACTTTAGCGGACAATGCAGTTTGTGTAACTAAAGCCAAGAAAATTTTGAATGACATTTTTGTTCATAAGTTGATGTATTGATACATCAAGTGTTATTTCACATTCATTGCAGATACTATTACTGCTCTTGAAAATAGTGGGAAACCTATATATGAACAAATTGATCTCTTCAACAGAGCAAACCAGAAACTTTGTGATGCACCAGCCACTGCTGCAAAAAAAGTGAAGAAAGAGTTGAAAGCAGTGCTTCAAAAGAGACTTGGATTAAAGTGAATGTTTATTGTGGCTGATATTTTGGCAAGAAAGAGGAGCAAAAGTGAAATCCCAGTTCATCTTCCAAGGTTGAAATGTCCGTTATCTTCAGATGTGGAACACATCTACTGAAGATAATGGATTATACGCTCTTTCTCTGCATATAAATTAATTCTCAGTGAAAAAACGTTGCAACTTTTCTATTGAAAATTTGGAAAAAGTGCTTGTAATATCTTATGAAGCTAATTATGGGAAACAGAGCGAATAAAAAATGTAAAGATAATTGTTTGTCTACTTTTGTGTTTGCATCATTCTGAATACGTGCATTTTTGTTTGGAATACATATGTTAAATAAAAAATTCATCGTCCTGATAAATACGTTAATTGTTCATTATGCAAATTTTGACCGCTTATTTTTTTGTTTATAAAGCCTAAACGATGCAATTTAAGAGCCTAAAACTCCACTTTTAAGGGCCTATATGTCCGCTGTCTAGTGATAACTCTTCAAATTGAGAAATGGCGAACTTTATGAAACCGAATAACAAATTCAAAATACCAGAGTCGTGTTTACACTTAAAGCCCTAGGCCAACATACGACCCGCGGGCCGGATCCAGCCTGTCTAATGAATTTATGTGGCCTGCGATCAATCTTTCAATATTAACTATTCAAGTCCGAATAGCTCGATGAAAAATTCTGACGCCTAAAAAAACAAGGTCAACAACTCATTGTGCATTTAGATTTAACCCTCCATTACAAATCTCTTAAGTACAGCGTAGAATGTTGAAAAAGCACGATAATGTGAAAAATGTATCTGTAATATCTATGTAGAATTTAGTCTCTACGGGGTGACACTACAATGAGATCTCGCACCACCTCAAAATCTTCCTAGGGCAGCCTCTGGTTCGGCCCGTGGAAAAAATTTTCTTTTCAATTCGGCCCGGGGGCAAAAACTGTTTGTCCACCCCTGCCCTAGGCACATCATTAGAGAGGTTGCGGCCGTCGTATTCAGCCTAAAATGTGAACGGCGGACGGTCGAGCGCCACCATCTGGCAATTCTAGACTGTCGATAATGGCGTTTGCTACGTCTAGGATGGCGAATAGAAGATCGGGTTAAAGTTCATTTTTTGTGTTTGGGGTTAAAATTATGACCTATTTTATTAAAATAGTGGTTATTTAAGCATTTACGAATAATAGTGAGGTTGAGGCTGAAGTTTTAAAGGCGAAAATGTGTACGTCGGATGTTCAGCGCCTCTTTCCTGTAAGCCTAAAAGTTTGACAATGATGTTTGGAATGTCGAGCATAATTCCACTGACTATCTAAACACCATTGTCAAACTTCTAGGCTTACAGGAAAGAGGCGCTGAACGTCCGACGTACACGTTTTCGCGTTTAAAACTTCGGCCTCAACCTGGCTAATATTGTAAAGAAACAAGATGATTTTAATCCAGAAATTATTTAATTTTCAATTTTTTAGCAAGTGATGCGAAGCGCCTATAGAATTTACATATATTTGCCTTGATAATAGCTTATCGTAAGGTAGGTTCTTCCACGGCATCTTCTACCATAAACACGTAAAAATACGTTTGTAAATTTCCTAAAAATTAATTTTCCAAGCTGCTTTCGAATTTACATAAGCCACTACTACTCTCGACAAAAGTATGAGGTAGTCTATATACCAGTATATAGATGACTAGTACATAAGTAGGTAGTTTTTATTTGATTTGTTACCTTTTTTTGGTCTCAAAAAAATAACTTAGTTATATTACTTTTCCTTTGATCTTTTACATAAATAAGCAAAAAATTGCGCTTTCTCGAACTTGAAATGTATGTTCAGCATTAATAAAGTTACCAAAATGATTAATTTACTGTGTTTTTGTTATTTCTTACTTCTTTTTTAGGTATTCGGTATTCGGCCGAATATCGAATAGTAACCGAATATTCTAGTTAAAACGTAAACCGTGTACTTCTGCTTTCCGTATACATACAAGTAACGTTTGAACTTGTGCTGCAACCTCTCTATTATGAGGCCCCAAAAGGTAGGGCAGTCCTGGAACGAGAACCTGGAACAAAATACGTATTGGGGCACTATAACAATTAAGAAATAAACGAAAAAACATTGTATAGGGGCCACTAATTCCTCGTGCCCAGGGCAATTTGTACTGACTTGACCTGACTTTTTGGCAGGACGGCAAAAGAAACAAAGTAAAAACTTTGCTTCAAACGTTTATTTTTAAATACAAAAAATATTGATAAATTTAACTGAAATAAAGTCTATATTTGGATGAAAACTAATAAAATTAACATTACATTTAGAAAAGTTTTGTTGTTTAAAAATAAATCGAACAAAAATAAACAGAAAAGTACAACCAAAAATGATTACTATCTCTGTCCCATATTTAGATAGGCTTAATTAATATATTTATGTAAAACTTGTTTTTATTTACTTCAACTTATCAATAACGAAAGCTTTAATTTTATACTGGTTTGAAATCCTTGCAGTCGTTGTCATTTGATATATGAGCAGTAAAACAGCAAAATGCAGGGAAATCAAAACCACACCCAATTAACTTAATTGACACACAGGTTAAGATTTAGCCAAACATGCTCTTTTTCTCTGTCAAGTGTTTTCTTTAGAAGTTTATTTAAACATATTGTAATTATACAATCTTGCATAAAAATGATTATTTGTACATAAAATTCATTTAAACTTTTTAAACCATTGTGCAAACCATAATTTGGAACAAAATATAACAGTGAAATATATACCATAATATGGGATAGAGACAGAGTTTAAAAATAAATCGGTACAAATTTAGATTAAAAATAATAGTTTTTCTGGCTTTTCTCTTAACCGATGCAATAAATTATGATGTATCTGATTCAATGAATAACAACCATAGGTTACTAGTTTCATTTTGGCGCAAGTTGCTTCTAAAATAATTTTAAATTCGTTTCAACACCAAAAACGAGCGTTAGTGTTTAAAATAGGCATCGTCAAAAGTATTTTTAAAATTGTTTCTACGTTCGTGAAGATAGAACTTAACCAATATTATAATAAACCATATAACTGCACGCGTAACTAGTGAGTTTCGTTATCGCTACCATCAGTATGAATGACGGTTAACTTCCAATCTGTTACGGCCATGCGATAGAATATTTCAAATGGAAACGGAGACCACAAATTTATATAATTGTAACGTAAAATACTTATTTCTAAATGCTAAATTCATAACTAGACTGTTTTTATATAGTTGTTTGTGAGTGAGTGAGTCTCCCAACCTGCATTTAATGAGCGTTATAGTAAATAAGGTGCGCAACAGCTGTCTGCCATGGATCAAGGTCAAATCTAAGATGGCCGTTCAATGAGGAAAGGCAACATTATACGAAAGATGTGTCTATTGCCAATTTCTCGCAAATTCTTGTATAGCCTAAATGACGTCACTGATCGAAGATCAGTAGGCTAACTCTGCACCCTATTTAGCTGACTGCAAGCTTTCTGCAGTTACTTCTAATCTAGTTAATAGAGAGGTTGAGGCGCACGTTTTAAACGTGTAAACGTGTACGTGTGACGTTCGGCGCCGCTTTCCCGTAAGCCTAAAAGTTTGACAATGATGTTTGGAATGTCGGTGGAATCACGCTCGACATTCCAAACACCATCGTCAAACTTTTAGGCTTACGGGAAAGCGGCGCCGAACGTCACACGTACACGTTTATACGTTTAAAACGTGCGCCTCAACCTCTCTAATTCTGCAAGTTAGTTGACTTCTATTCTTGACGTCACTCCTCTGGGTTAGTTAGGAAAGCATAGTCTGAGCTATGTCCCCAACCTATAGATATTATTTAATCTCTCAACAAAATGGCGAATTTTCACCATTACGTGCACTACTGAAGAGACCATCTAGCCATTGGTTTAACGTTAGCTTTAATGGTTTCTTTTCTTTTGAAAATTATATTTAATAGCAATATGAAAATTTAAGCCATTAGAAGTACTTTCGAATTAAGTAAATTAGATTTTAAAAGATTCCGGTTTAATTATAAATTTAAAAAATTTACGCATAAAAATCGTGACAAAGTCAGACGATAGAACAAATTTTATTTTCAGACATTTTGTAAGATTGTGATAACATAAGTTACAAAAAACCTTTTGCATCAGTAGATAAAACGGTACATTTTGTCTACATTTGAGGAGGTGCCATGTTGGGAAAACGCAAAAAACTGTTACTGAATTTATTTTAAACCCCACACCTGTTAAAGTTTATTATTATTTTTCATTTTGTATCTAACATCAATATTTGAAGGCAGTTTTTGATAGGAATTGCATTTAAAGGAAAAAACTGCCAGTCCAGAAAAGTCAATTTTATTGCAGTAGCTGCAAATGTCACTTGCCAGTGATTTAAAACCAATGTTAAATTCACTAAATACTCTACAAAACACAGACTTCTTCACTTGTAATGCTATTCCAGAATTATCGTACATCTTATACAATTTTGTCATGTTGAGATCGGAATGCAAGTAAATTTACTTAGACTTTTTGCAATTGTAGTGGCTTTCTTGCCCTTTCAATTTTCTCAAAAATTCTTGAACAGCAACTTTTTTGCCTACTGATTTGTAGTTAGTGTGATCTCTACCAGGAGCCATTTCCACATTTCCATTACCTTTTTAGCTATATTGTGCAATCTTTGCCTTTACTCTAGTTAGGTGCATAAGAAATTTTTTGCAGACAGGAATCACTTTTCCATTACTGTTGAAAATGCTATATTTAACATTAAATTCATGTGTTTTTAAATTAGTGTTAGGATTATTGGCCTGAAGTTGATACTTCGGTCATCTTTTCTTTACATTATTAAAACTTAGGTATGAACTTATTTTACAATCTTGTTCATACTTATCTGGAAATTCAGAGATAGATTTTCTTAATGTAGCTGCATCTGATGATGGTCTGACTTTGTAGCACTTAAACCATTTGTTGTTATGGTGACATGGTATGAAAGAGTTATACCACAAAGGAGCAATGTATTTTTGTATTTTCTTCTTTACCCATACTCCAACAATTTTAGATTTCTTTCCAACATTGCCTTCTATACTTATCAAACCATCTTCATCCATTTTTCACTCAATTATAACACTATTAGTACAAAATTTATTATACAGTGTATTTCAAACAACAATTTAACACCAAAATCTCTGTTCCGACAGAACAGCAAAATGACAACAAAACAAAACTACCTCTTGCATTCTGGGAGTCAAGTGACTCAATCATAGCTTTTCATTGGCTGAGGCATGCATTGCAGTCTGCCTCAGCCAATGAAAAGCTATGATTGTTGGCTATGTTTGTTGGCCATTGCAATTACTATGTTATTTTTGCACAGAATGTCGATTTTCAAAGCTCAAAAAGTGATGGTTGTGTATTTTTTTTGAATGAAACTGACTATAACAGTAGATAGGAATGAGGCTGAAAAAAATAATCAATTCTAAACTCAACTTTGATTTTTTGTGGATTTGTTTGCTTTGTATGGCACCTCTTCATTTATTATTCATCTTATCATCATTTATTATTCATGCAATCTTATTCCTCATAATTATGGTACTATAGACTCAAATATGCAAAATATACTTGTATTCACTATGCTAGAAGGTCGAAATAAAGCTGTACAATGAAAAAAAAAACAGAAATCCGAAACTGCAACAATAAATAACTTATTTGGAAATTTGCTTATAATTGCACTACAATATACGAGTAGTGACCTCAGTTTACGGGCATCTTGGATTCTGACCTTGATCCAAGGTGGAGGGTACTATGCTGTTTCTTGTAATACTGTATTTATGGTTGAAACTGACAACAATTACACAATAGTTTTTTTTGGCATATTGCGAGAACTGTCATTTGTTCTGGTTGTGAAGATGCACATATTGTTGATCAGCATATTGCAAGAAATGTAACAAAGGAATATATCTCAACAATTTAGCTCAAAGGCATTTTTTTCCCACATATTACTGTCTATTTTACTGTGGTTTATGTAAAATTAATATATGACATTTGGAAGTGTTTGCTGTAAATGATTTTCTATGCAACACTTCTTGCTCTCCTAATTGTTTTACCAGTGTATTTGAATACAGTATAAAATTTGCATAATAAATATTTCATGATACAATTAATTTATTTTATATGTTGAAATATTTGGCTACCAGTTTGGATTTCTCTAGACAATTTATTACATGGCATTTAAAAGTTTTTGGCCTTCCTAAGCCAGTTTCAGTTAAAGAAAATTCTTGAAATATAAACTATTGTTCAATTCTATATGCTAATTTTAATATTTAAATTTAAATGAACAAAAACATATTCAAACATTACATATTCAAAATAATTCTCCACATAAATATGTTGGATGTTAGTATGTTGCAAGCTTACATGTGGTTTGATGTTCGAAAGTGTAATTTAATCTCCTGTTGCCATTGGGTACTGAAACTTCAGTATTATCTAAAATATTTAGTACTAGGCTTCTAGTACTGGAGAATCTTTGCACTAACCATTTTATTAGAAGGCTCCTTACATAAAAAACAAACTACTATATAATTTAAATTTCATATTCAATGAAGAATGCCTTAAGTTAATTTAGTAAAGTATTAAAGCCTTGTCTGAAATCAATCTGGATATTTTAACTGTTTTTGACTACATTAATCTATTCCACTGTATTACAATAAAGGCAACTATGGCTAGAAATTTAATTTGCCATAAGACAACAGGCTTAAATATTAAATTATTTTTACATATAAAATATTTGGCTATCTAAAAAAGCAACATGAATTTCTAGTTTTACAATATGGTGCCAATAATTTTGTAATTTATACTGCATGTTAACTGAAGCAACTGAATGTAAAAATAAAAAATGATAACATTGAAGTCAGAAATCAGATAGAATTGAAATGTTTATATTGTCAATTGCAAAATCTCCTTTAAGTTATGCAATAGTTTCTTAACCATAAATTATTATGTACTCACCATTCCTTTTGCAGGAGATTTGGGATCTTTCATTATCAAAGCAGTACATTCTCTTATGTCATGTAAAAAAGAATCTGCAATTCCTTCTTCAGTGTGTTGTAATGTAACACATATGTGAAATCCAGATGGATATTGGAGATTATTTAAATTCCAACCACGTTCATTCAGTAGAGAAATCAAACAAAATATATCAAATTCTTTAGAACCAAGTGCAATTACACTCATCTGTGGTTTTCCAAATATAAAAATCCCTGGTATGGATCTTAATCTGAAATAAAAACCTACAATTAAAGTCTAATCAATATTAAAAATAGATTAATAATTTATAATCAAAGAAAACAATGAAAGTTATCCAAACTGCTTAAACTACAGAACTGGCAATAAATTTTCAATAATAAGTGATAATTCAATAATAATAATAGTAGAGGTTAGTGAATGTACTTTTAATTAACTTTTAATTAAATTTCCGGTTTTAAGCTCAAACACATTTATACTTAAGCATAGTAAGCAGTGGGAAACTGCTATGCTTTATTACTAATGTAGCAATCTCCCTAGTAAGATGAGCATAACACAAAATAGAGACATGAATGACATTAGTGTTGCAAAAATTTCCAACTGCAAAACCTTGCTCAGTAGGGGAAAGAATGGGCTTCCCAGATTGTCAGCCTGTAAACCCTCCACAGAAACACTTGAGAATTGGAACTTGGAATGAGAGGACCTTAAGGAAGGCTGGAAAGCTGGAAAATCTGAAGAATGAGATGAAAATAAATAAATTCGACATAGTAGAACTAAGTGAGATGGAAAGACTCTGGAGAATTAGTGAGCGATAATATCGAGCTTTACTTTTCAAGTGGAAGGAAAGCAATAGAATGGGAATAGCATTGAAAAGTGAATTTACATTCTGGGCAATTAAAGTTGATTGCATAAATGACAAAATCATAATAGTCAGAATTCAAGCAGAATCAAAAGATCTGATACTCATTCAAATATATATGCCTACCAGCTCTCATTCAGATGAAAAAGTTGAGTTAATATATGAACAAGTGGAAGAAATTATGGAAAAGGAAGAAAGAAATGCCTGTCTATTGTTATTAGGAGATTGAAATGCTGTGGTGGGAAACACAAGAGAGGAAAATATTATAGGAATACATGGATTAGGAAACAAGAGCAGGAGAGGAGAAAGGTTGATTGATTTCAGCAAAGAACATAGTGTGGTGATTATATGACATGGTTTCAAAAGCATAAGAGAAAATTATATACATAGAAAGATCTGGGACAACAGACACGAAATAGAATTCCCGTATCTCTCTTTAATTAGTATGTAGTCTATTATGGATGTAAGCACCTGTCCAGGTGTAGACAGACTTAGATCACAACCTCTTATTCACAAAACTCAAAATGAGTTTCAAGAAGATCACAAAGAGAAAAAAGACAAGTGAGAAATGGGATTTAGAAAATTTAAAAAGGAATAGTGAAATGTTTAGATTAGTATCTCAATAAAAAAATTAAGAAAATAAATGAAGTGGATGCTGAGGACCAAATGAATTGTGAATATCAATGAAGGAAAAGATTTGATGGAGGAAATGGTTAATAAAATTAATAAAGAAGGTGGAAGAATATGAACTCTGAAGAAAGAAGATTAAAATACAGAGAACTGAACAATAAGCGAAGGGTGCATCAAGCAAGCCAAAAAAAGTGTGGTTTGAAAGAGAATGTATAGAAATTGAGTCTGGAGAAGTCAAAAAGATTTGACCCAATGCATGATAAAATTAAGGATGCATTCTATTTCAGAAAGGCTAAGAGAGTAACTATTAGTGACAGAAATGGAGAGAGTATAAATAATGAAAAGAAGATCCTGCACAGATTGCACGAATACATAAGTGATCTGTACAGAGCAGAAAATAACATAGATAGAAGAAAATGATATGGCTAAAGATAGGAGGAAGAGCTCCAATCTTGATGGAAGAACTTATGAGTACAGTAGAAAGATTAAGAAATAGAAAATCAAAAGGTACAGTATAATGATGCAACAAATATTCGGTTACTATTTGGTATTTGGCCTATGTTTTGCTATTCGACTGAATACCAAATATGTAATCACTATTTGGCTGAATACCAAATACCTAAAAAAGGAGTAAGAAATAACAAAAACATAGTAAAGTAATCATTTTGGTAACTTTTATTAACGCTGAACATACATTTTAAGTTCGAGAAAGCACAATTTTTTGCTTATTTATGTAAAAGATCAAAGGAAAAGTAATATAACTAAGTTATTCTTTTAAGAGATCAAAAAAAAGGTAACAAATCAAATGAAAACTACCTACTTATTATGTAGTTTGGTCATTTATATACTCGTATATAAAAGAACAAGTCATGATAAGATAATTAGCGCAGAGCCAAAACTACTGCTGCTAGAAACTTAAAAATTTGAGTGTGTGTTCCTTTTGTAAAGTTTAGGCCTGCTAAGAAAAGATTTTATGAAATTCAAATCTAAAGGGGTGAAAACGGTAAAAAATTTGTATGAAAATGTTTACTGTGTGGGCACATTAGATCGAAACTTAGGTCATAAAATGGAAAAAATAATAATAATTAATGATCTGCAAAGCGTTTTTATGAAATCATTCCTTATTATAAACTTGAAAATTAACTTTTTTGTTTCATTGTATAAAATTATTTATCATAACTGAAGTTCCAGATAGCTTGGTAGCCCGAACAGCCCCAGGTTTTCGCCCGTGCATGCTAAGTGACTTTCATTACAAGCATTTAGCTTAACAAAATCTATGAGAACAATTATTTGACATTGACGGCCGCGAATTTCGCGCCAATAAGCTGCCTCGACTCGTTCGATTATGTTATCAACTCAATTTCATATTTATTTTCACATTTTCACTTTGCGGTCCTTCTCTCTTCTTTTTCTGTTTATTTACACGTGTAGGTCATTTCATTGTTATCCACATTTGATATCATCACTTATCACATACTGCCATGATGCTTGTGTCTGTCTGCTACAACTGTCAAGAATTAACATGATTGGTAAAGCGTAGTGACAGTGGGCCAATAAAGAGTAGGGTGCGCGATCCTTGCCATAATGTGGTTTGCGCACCACTTTTCATACATGCGTTAATCAAGCCGAATAGTTTGGCTGAATATTCGGTATTCAGCCTGAAGCCGAATATACTATTCATTGCACCACTAGTACAGTACCAATAACATTCCTATAGAATTCATCAAGAATGTGGGAAAAAATGGAATTAAGAAAATTGCTAGGCTTTGCAATGTGATCTATGATATAGACACATGGCCTGTCAACTTTCTGAGAAATATTTTAATTCCCATTCCAAAGAAAGAAAAAAGAATCAAATGTGAAGATTATAGAACAGTTAGCCTAATCTGCCATATCTCAAAAATCCTTTTAAGAATATTAGAGAAATGCCTCTATGGAAAACTGAACCCATTCATAAGGGAATAACAGTTTGGGTTCAGAAAGACAGAGAGGCACTATGATGCAAAAGAGATGCTGAGAACCATAGGAGAATGATACATTGAAAAAAGAAAGGGAATGTTGGTGTGTTTTATAGATCTAGAGAAAGCATTTGACAAAATTGACTGAAAAGATTGATGGACATTTTGAGAAAGAAAATATATAGACTGTAAGTAAGGACAGGAGATTAATACTAAACTTGTACAAATATCAGAGAACAGTAGTTATGGTCAGAGTGGATGGTCAATACAGTGAGGCTATCCTATGTGGCAATGTCCAGTGACCACAAGTGTGAACGTGCTTCCAAGCAGAGCAAACGGACTAATTCAAGCAAATGTATGTGTTCAGAGTAACTGCATTTAGTGTGCAGCAACCACCAGATGATGCTTCTACACACAAATGCAAGAAGCAGCTACCAAGGAAGTTTGATTACCGCTTTCACTGCTTGCGCTTCCAACAAATAAAATGGCTGATTTTGTAGATGAATTAAAACAGAATGACAAATAAATTGTGTATAAATGTTGTATGTACTTTAATTAATAATCTTTTATGTAATTTGATAATTTCTGATTTTGTAAATGTAAGGTTTTAAAAATAAAACTTTTTTTAACTTATTATTCTATGAAGATTCTTTATATTTGTAGTGTATCTAATTAGTGATACACTACAAATATTAGTGATACAAATTAGTGATAACAATTACCTGCCAATTTTACTGTTTTAATGCTTGTCATATTTTCCATAGCAAGCATTCGACGAAGTCGTCTCACTGCCATTTTGTAAACAACATGCGTCTACTCTGGACAGAAGTCACTCGCGTGTTGAACGCATGTACAAAGATTTTTTCCACCTGTGGTTGCTGGATGCTGCCATGTAGGACATAGCCCGAGGAAATCAAGATTGTAAAGGGGTGTTGCCTATCACTGCTTCTTTTTCAACATATACTTGGAAGAGATGATTATGGAATATCCAGAGGAAGAGAAAGGCATTAAAATCAGGGGAAGGCAGATTCAGTGCCTAAGGTATGCTGACAATATGGCAGTTTTGACAGAGAGTGAGTATAAAATGAGAAAGGTCCTGAGCAGACTAGAGAGGGATGTGTAGCCTTCAAAACAAAAATTAATCCCCAAAATTAATTTTTACTTATTTATATTTACAAAAATTAATGTTAACAAAATCAAATGCTTTGGATTGGAGAAAAAGGAAAGAACAGTCAACATTCATATAAATGGTGACAAAGTGGAACAAGTAAACGGGTTTAGATACCTGGGTGCTCTGAAGTTAGATTTGAGTAAAAGACTGGTAAAATGCTATATCTGAAGTGTTTTCCTCTGTGGTGTGGACATTGAGACAATATGACATTAGGAGAATAGAGGCCCTGGAGATATTGCTCCATCCGACTTTCTCTATTCTTCTTCACAGCCATAAAGTGAGAAATGAGAAAGTCCTAAGAAGAGTGGGTGAAAAAAAGGAGCATATTAGAGACAATAAAGAGGCAAAAAGCTAATTGGATGGGACATAATTTGAGAGGAAAGCTTATGGAATGATGTTATGGAAGGAATGGTTGCAGGCAGAAAGAAACGAGGGAGAAGGAAAATCAAAATGGTGGATGACTTAAAAGAGGGTAGTTAGAGGGAGTTGCTAAAAGATTTAAATGCAATTTTTTTGGTAGCTCTTCATGTAATGTTTCAGCTGTCTATACAATTTTCAACTTCTTTGATTACTTACAGAATAAACAATTCAAATTTTAGTGTGTTCCACATGCCCATTTACAAAAATTATTTTTTAAAGTGTATTTTAATAAGTCTAAAATTAGGTATTCAATTATTTTTGCCATATTTTGTAGTAAATTTAGTACAAACAGATTTGTAAAAAACACACAAAACAAAAAAATAAATAAATGTTTATATTAAAATTTTTTAATATTATTATAAAAATTATTGGAGTTCTATTGTAAGCCATACAATCACTGATATTCATTATCAGTGATTGTATGGCTTACAATAAAATAAAAATAAATAATAATAAAAGCCTACTGCTAGTATATCTTATTATTTATAACACACCCATTTTCAATATATCTGGTTGTTTTAACTATTCTTCTTGTGGTTTCAATGTAGCCATCTTCTCCATAATACATCATTGTGGCCCAACAAGTAGCAATATTGCTTCCAGCACGAGAGCCTAAAATTAAAAATAAATTTTCTTTAAATAAAATTATTTATTAAGCTTTCCACACACAGTGACGTAGTGGCATGCAACTACTTTTTTTTACCAATCTTCAAAATCCTTCGGCAATGGATGTGCCCAGTAAGTTCTCCAGAGATGCACACTGTAGTTGTTAAATGATAGCACTTAGCTTATGGCTATGTAATTCCAAATGTGTGCATTTTAAATACTTCCTGTAACCCATCAATAATCAGCTTGAAACTCCCAATTTACAAAACACTGCATTATATGGATTGGTAAGGCAATAAAAGTATCTGCCTGTCATGTCAAGAAATATGGATTTTAATTCAGGTAAAGACAAACTATATTCATGAAAAAGTCTTAAGATATACTGGATCCTGTTCTGTACTATTCAGTCAGTCTATGGCAGTGTTTCTCAATGGGGGCAATATTGCCCCCATGTGGGCGATTTTCCATGTTGAGGGGCGATTAGTAACAATTTATATTTTGGGGGCGAAAAACAATTTTCTGGGTGATATAGTAAAACATTATATTAAGAATAATTAGATATTTTATTCGTTATATCGTACAATAATTAAACAAATAACATTATACTAGTCACTAGTCTATTCGATGCAGTACGAATTTGGCGTTAGCCTTGGCCCTCGGCATCGCAAGTTTGAAGTGAAGGGGGTGATACTACATAACGGTTTTATTGAAGGGGGCAATACTACATAATGGTTTTATTGAAGGGGGCGACAATTTGTTACAGGTTGAGAAACACTAGTCTATGGTATGTCTAGCTGAGATCGTAACAAGTACTGTATTTCCCTGAAAATAAGACCTAACTGAAAAATAAGTCCTAGCATAATTTCTCAGGATTCTCATAATATAAGCCCTATTCCTAAAATAAACCCCAATTAAGATCTTCAGCCAGATGGTTGTATTTAATATGTCTGTTGCAACCCACAATGAACATATTGAATTATAAAATAATAATATTAATTAATATATAATTAAATATAAATAATATTATTGACATTAATACTTAAAGTAAATGATAATATAAATTATAAATAAGTATTTGTAAATCCCAAGCGAGTGCCCTTGGACAATGAGAACCTTACC
>NW_019384863.1:307137-312712 GCF_000671375.1 Centruroides sculpturatus
AATATTATTGACATTGATACTTAAATGATAATATAAATTATAAATTATATATTAAGTATTTGTAAGTACCTAATTTTTGCCATATTTTGTAGTAAATTTAGTACAAACAGATTTGTAAACAACACATAAAAAAAAAAATAAATAAATGTTTATATTAAAATTTTTTATATTATTATAAAAATTATTGGAACACCTTTGGATGAGCAATTTAAGCAAGCACCTTTGGATGAGACATCCCTGAAAATAAGACCAGGCCTTTGTTTTTGGGGAAACACAGTACATAATGAAAGCTCCTTTAGTACCTTCTATGCAACTAAAGTACATTAACTAATAAAAAATAGTTTAATTATTTTAATTATTACAAATGTATAAAATATTATCCTTCTCAAGTATATACTTTTCAGTCTTCTAAACACTTTCCAAGAATGTTTTCAAATCACTTTTGTATGACTCAAAATTTCAACAATATAAGATGCACATTGTTGCACTCTTTTCTTAAACCTGAAAATGTAAGTTCATTTTAATTTTCTTATCTTTATTAAACTTTACCACATTTGTCTAGCTGATAATGTTACATGACTAGTGAATATGACAAACTTTTTGGTACCCAAATAGCTATTTTTTGTTGCCTGGCTATCTGAGATAATTCAGGCAATGCATGTCTTCAGGCATTTTGTATCCAAATAATTGAAGCTTGTTTAACTTTTAAAAAATTGTATTCATTTGCATTTTTCCATTAAGATTTAAAAAAAAATAGGAACTATTGATGATAACAGTAAAACCAATCAACTATAGTATATAAAAATTAATGAAGTGTTGACTTAATGTGTGGATATAATATATTGCAATATGACAGACATGTAAAAAAAGGATATTAGTACATTCAAACATGTCCAATAAAATAAAAATTGTAGATAATAAACTTAATAAATAAAGAAAAAATGAAAAGGATTAATGTTTTTAATATCTTTTTATATACTGATATCACAATCCACAATCTAACATTAAAATATATGAAATAATTTTGAAAGATAAATCTTAGAAAAAGAAGAATGTCAAAAATCAAAGTAAAGATAATTCTTATGTTTCTTTGAATTTAAATAAATTGTTTTAAGAATGATGTGTCTATTAAAGTTACTTTAATGTAATGAAACTTACCTCCTATATTTGGTGTAATATATACACCTCCTGGCCAATCAGTTTGTACTGTATATTGATAGCGTAGATATGTGGGATTTCGATACAAAATTACAGATGATCCTTTTGGAGTAAAGCCATACTATAATAAATAAAATCCAAATTTAAAAATCAAAA
This sequence comes from Centruroides sculpturatus, assembly GCF_000671375.1. Classification (NCBI taxonomy): domain Eukaryota; kingdom Metazoa; phylum Arthropoda; class Arachnida; order Scorpiones; family Buthidae; genus Centruroides; species Centruroides sculpturatus. The sequence goes on from NW_019384863.1 coordinate 308,452, forward strand.
TGATAATAAATTTAATCCCATGTAAATCAACTGTTTTTATAAAATTAAAATATATTTTTATACTTGTATTTTTCAAACATGATTACAATGCTATTTAAAAATTTGTACAGTATCAAACTAATATTTTATCAGTTTAATATTTTCATTTAAATTTCTTTTTTCTAATTATAATAGAGAATAAAATATTAGCCCTTTAATTTCTATTATTTAACTTTTTTAAAATCATATTTATACACTACATTTTATGTTTAAAGGACCACCTGTATTTTATAATGTGATTATCCTATGACAAATTATATATCTGAAATCAAATTTAGTAACACTTACATATTTAGAAAAGTGATAAAATCTCTTAAAGATATAAATAGAAATGAACAGTTCTTGAATATCAGTTTAAATTTAAATGACTTTAAAATAATACGCTATTTCCTAAAATGTAGTCTTTATCCAAAGGCTTACTGTTCTCACTCAAAAAATATTTTATTTATCTAATCTCAAATTATAAAAAGATATAAGACCATTCTTATTACAGAACAACTTACAGAAGTAAGAGGTTTGAGCTGAGTTTTAAAAATGCACACAGGTAGTTCTACTTAAAACTAGGGCTGTAGTCTGGTTTTTTCTCTCGTCTTCAAGAGACAGTGTCTGCATAACAATGCAATCACTGATTGGCCAAACATTGTTTACTTTTCGAAAGATCATTGCTTCTCCCCAAACACAATTCTGGATGACTTTATCCCTCGAAGATTAGCAGATAGTTGTCTTTGTCTGTAACCTCAATTTTCTTAATATCTAATATGGACAACTGGATGCTACTTGGAAAAACCATCAACTCCATCTATTTTTAATGATTATACATCAATTACTGAACCATTGAATATGCTGTTAATCTTATCCATTACTTCCAGCCATCCATCTCTCAAGTATTTTTCAAAATACTGCCATGTAATTTCTCCTAAGTATCTAATGTTCTTTAACTGTTATTAAAATTTCTATTTGTTAAGAGAGAGAACATTATCCAAGGCACTGACATTATAATCTGTACAAACTGTATAAAACAACACAAAAACATCTTTAACAAAACCACATGCTTTACTGGTCTCTTGAGTCCTTCACCATGTGCCCTATAATTTTGTACTCAACATTTTCAAAACTTACAATTTCATAGGTTAAAATTCTGTACTGCACAGATAACCTGAACATGTATAAAACCTAGAAGAATTGTATCATCAAAAACAAAGACGAGATTGTTAAAAGTGATTGAAATTGCCTTTGTCTCTGGAAGATGAGCTTTATCTCTCCTTTTGACATCATTTCTCTCTGACAGAGATGAGAGATAATTCACCAGATATGGCCCTTGGTCTGTTTACACAATAAAATCATGAAAGAATTTTTTGGTAGACTGTTATATGAGATATTGGTAATGATATTTTTATGAATCAAACTTTTTTGTAAATGAGGATATCCTCATTCACAAAAAAGTTACACACCCTGATAGAATTGTCTAATTACTCAAACAGCATGCCTCAAACAGGTTTGTAAATGATTACTGTTATGGTTCAATTTCATGCAAGGTAAGAATGCCTTTCATATCACTTCTACAGTTCACTTCCATGTCATCAAGTTGCCTGCCATCTGGGCTGATCTGGTGTGACAGTGATAGGCATGGGCATCAACAGATTTGGGCAAATGGGGCATTTACCCTTCTCTAGAATCAAGTAAAAAATTTCACAATTATAATTGTAAAAATGAGATATGTAACCTTATACTTTCAACTATTGGATGCCTTTTCTGTCTTTTTGTATTGATGAAATACTGTATTCTATAGTATACTGGTGAAGTAACCCATAAAATTAAATAATAAAATAAAATTTATTGATGTAATTATTTGTCTCCAAGTTTTGTCCTCCTTGAAGAATTTTTTGCAGATGCCCATGGTCATAGGTGTTAGAAACAATGTCAGGACAGACAGCTCTGCATGCCATCAATATATGATGGCATGCAGAGCCTGTCCATCCTGTTCACAAGACCATCAGAATATATGATTATCTAATCATGAAATAAGCTGAAATGGCATCTTTGTCCATCATCAGAGACAAGTGAAAGTCTCACTACAGAACCCTGTCTTTTGTTGTATCATTGGCAGACAGCTAGCAAAAACAATAACAGCTTTGCATCCTGCCATTAGCACCCCAACATTGTTGGCTTTGTTTATAGTGGTGCAGTGACAGAAAAGCATGGATTGCTATAGGTAGGCAATGCATCATCTTTAACATCATGATTGTTTTGATGATATGAAACCGTGCTTTGCTATTTGTTTATGCTTCTGACACAATATAGTGCTATAAATTAAGACACTTGGCGGATTTTCTCATCTTTATTTAGTTGATACGTGTGGAAAAAATTACACGTTTCGAGCTCTTAAGCCCCTCTTCAGTCAACTANTATTATCCTTCTCAAGTATATACTTTTCAGTCTTCTAAACACTTTCCAAGAATGTTTTCAAATCACTTTTGTATGACTCAAAATTTCAACAATATAAGATGCACATTGTTGCACTCTTTTCTTAAACCTGAAAATGTAAGTTCATTTTAATTTTCTTATCTTTATTAAACTTTACCACATTTGTCTAGCTGATAATGTTACATGACTAGTGAATATGACAAACTTTTTGGTACCCAAATAGCTATTTTTTGTTGCCTGGCTATCTGAGATAATTCAGGCAATGCATGTCTTCAGGCATTTTGTATCCAAATAATTGAAGCTTGTTTAACTTTTAAAAAATTGTATTCATTTGCATTTTTCCATTAAGATTTAAAAAAAAATAGGAACTATTGATGATAACAGTAAAACCAATCAACTATAGTATATAAAAATTAATGAAGTGTTGACTTAATGTGTGGATATAATATATTGCAATATGACAGACATGTAAAAAAAGGATATTAGTACATTCAAACATGTCCAATAAAATAAAAATAAATAATAATAAAAGCCTACTGCTAGTATATCTTATTATTTATAACACACCCATTTTCAATATATCTGGTTGTTTTAACTATTCTTCTTGTGGTTTCAATGTAGCCATCTTCTCCATAATACATCATTGTGGCCCAACAAGTAGCAATATTGCTTCCAGCACGAGAGCCTAAAATTAAAAATAAATTTTCTTTAAATAAAATTATTTATTAAGCTTTCCACACACAGTGACGTAGTGGCATGCAACTACTTTTTTTTACCAATCTTCAAAATCCTTCGGCAATGGATGTGCCCAATAAGTTCTCCAGAGATGCACACTGTAGTTGTTAAATGATAGCACTTAGCTTATGGCTATGTAATTCCAAATGTGTGCATTTTAAATACTTCCTGTAACCCATCAATAATCAGCTTGAAACTCCCAATTTACAAAACACTGCATTATATGGATTGGTAAGGCAATAAAAGTATCTGCCTGTCATGTCAAGAAATATGGATTTTAATTCAGGTAAAGACAAACTATATTCATGAAAAAGTCTTAAGATATACTGGATCCTGTTCTGTACTATTCAGTCAGTCTATGGCAGTGTTTCTCAATGGGGGCAATATTGCCCCCATGTGGGCGATTTTCCATGTTGAGGGGCGATTAGTAACAATTTATATTTTGGGGGCGAAAAACAATTTTCTGGGTGATATAGTAAAACATTATATTAAGAATAATTAGATATTTTATTCGTTATATCGTACAATAATTAAACAAATAACATTATACTAGTCACTAGTCTATTCGATGCAGTACGAATTTGGCGTTAGCCTTGGCCCTCGGCATCGCAAGTTTGAAGTGAAGGGGGTGATACTACATAACGGTTTTATTGAAGGGGGCAATACTACATAATGGTTTTATTGAAGGGGGCGACAATTTGTTACAGGTTGAGAAACACTAGTCTATGGTATGTCTAGCTGAGATCGTAACAAGTACTGTATTTCCCTGAAAATAAGACCTAACTGAAAAATAAGTCCTAGCATAATTTCTCAGGATTCTCATAATATAAGCCCTATTCCTAAAATAAACCCCAATTAAGATCTTCAGCCAGATGGTTGTATTTAATATGTCTGTTGCAACCCACAATGAACATATTGAATTATAAAATAATAATATTAATTAATATATAATTAAATATAAATAATATTATTGACATTAATACTTAAAGTAAATGATAATATAAATTATAAATAAGTATTTGTAAATCCCAAGCGAGTGCCCTTGGACAATGAGAACCTTACC
>NW_019384863.1:313483-320616 GCF_000671375.1 Centruroides sculpturatus
AATATTATTGACATTGATACTTAAATGATAATATAAATTATAAATTATATATTAAGTATTTGTAAGTACCTAATTTTTGCCATATTTTGTAGTAAATTTAGTACAAACAGATTTGTAAACAACACATAAAAAAAAAAATAAATAAATGTTTATATTAAAATTTTTTATATTATTATAAAAATTATTGGAACACCTTTGGATGAGCAATTTAAGCAAGCACCTTTGGATGAGACATCCCTGAAAATAAGACCAGGCCTTTGTTTTTGGGGAAACACAGTACATAATGAAAGCTCCTTTAGTACCTTCTATGCAACTAAAGTACATTAACTAATAAAAAATAGTTTAATTATTTTAATTATTACAAATGTATAAAATATTATCCTTCTCAAGTATATACTTTTCAGTCTTCTAAACACTTTCCAAGAATGTTTTCAAATCACTTTTGTATGACTCAAAATTTCAACAATATAAGATGCACATTGTTGCACTCTTTTCTTAAACCTGAAAATGTAAGTTCATTTTAATTTTCTTATCTTTATTAAACTTTACCACATTTGTCTAGCTGATAATGTTACATGACTAGTGAATATGACAAACTTTTTGGTACCCAAATAGCTATTTTTTGTTGCCTGGCTATCTGAGATAATTCAGGCAATGCATGTCTTCAGGCATTTTGTATCCAAATAATTGAAGCTTGTTTAACTTTTAAAAAATTGTATTCATTTGCATTTTTCCATTAAGATTTAAAAAAAAATAGGAACTATTGATGATAACAGTAAAACCAATCAACTATAGTATATAAAAATTAATGAAGTGTTGACTTAATGTGTGGATATAATATATTGCAATATGACAGACATGTAAAAAAAGGATATTAGTACATTCAAACATGTCCAATAAAATAAAAATTGTAGATAATAAACTTAATAAATAAAGAAAAAATGAAAAGGATTAATGTTTTTAATATCTTTTTATATACTGATATCACAATCCACAATCTAACATTAAAATATATGAAATAATTTTGAAAGATAAATCTTAGAAAAAGAAGAATGTCAAAAATCAAAGTAAAGATAATTCTTATGTTTCTTTGAATTTAAATAAATTGTTTTAAGAATGATGTGTCTATTAAAGTTACTTTAATGTAATGAAACTTACCTCCTATATTTGGTGTAATATATACACCTCCTGGCCAATCAGTTTGTACTGTATATTGATAGCGTAGATATGTGGGATTTCGATACAAAATTACAGATGATCCTTTTGGAGTAAAGCCATACTATAATAAATAAAATCCAAATTTAAAAATCAAAATGATAATAAATTTAATCCCATGTAAATCAACTGTTTTTATAAAATTAAAATATATTTTTATACTTGTATTTTTCAAACATGATTACAATGCTATTTAAAAATTTGTACNAACTAAATAAAGATGAGAAAATCCGCCAAGTGTCTTAATTTATAGCACTATATTGTGTCAGAAGCATAAATCATGATTGTTCATTCCCAAACAGAACTTGGGTTTCAGGTTGTGTTTGGGAATGAACAGTCATTATGTTAGAGTATGGAGGACTACTGGTGAGTGCTTCAATCCTGTTTTTACTGTGGCAATGTAATGGAGAAGATCTCTCTCACATTTCACAATTTCTTGACCTGCCCAGTCTTCACATTTGTACATCATCTGTGGACAAATTCATTGTAGGGTGGTGCCCTACAATGAATTTGTCCACAGATGATGTAACTGCTGCTCCAGATCTCCTCTCTCTCTCTTATAGATAGCCAAAGTTGTGTTCCATCTGGTCTCAAAATCTCAATGGGCAACAAATGTGAAGACTGGGCAGGTCAGGAAATTGTAAAATGTGAGAGCGATCTTCTCCATTACATTGCCACAGTAAAAACAGGATTGAAGCACTCACCAGTAGTCCTGTACTTTAGTGTCCTGGACTATAGTGTCTGTGTACTTTATGCTCAGCCATATCATTGCATAGCATGTATCCAGGCATGGGTAGTTCTAAGGTATTAAGAATTCCTTAAGATTGTACCACTATTAAACAGAAAATTACCCCTATGTTATGATATTATAATCAACTAGCAGACCCCGCCACGCGTTGTTGTGGCTCAAAATGTATCTATTATAAATTTATAACACTTCCCCGTGGGGGGGAATTTTTCGAAAAATTTCTTCTTAGTGTACATTTTCTCGACGTACCCTATTAAAACGCAATCAAAAACGCAAAAACCCACATCTAAAATAGTATAATAGAAGCAGAGTTCTTTATGGTAAGCCTTAATCCTAACCATCTCCCTTCAGTGGGGGGAAATTTCGACACATATATTAAATAAAAACACGTGCGTATTTGAATGCAGCGTTGTGTGAAAATTTCAAAGGAATCAGTAGGAACAAATGAACATTACATTTTTATTTATATAGATAGATAGAAGATGATCCGCTTTAGTTCATTTTCACAGAAAAGTGTAATGCCTCACAGAAAAGCAAACTTAGGGTGTCGTACTCGTAGCGCCATCTGTTAGACATAAAAGCCTAAACCTAGATTATATCTTTTAATTTATATGAATGTTTAACGGAATAATATACAGCCTATGTCCACCCTGAGGTTCCATTCTAAATATTGGTGAAAGAATTTTTGAAATCGGATGAGTAGTTTCGGAGATTACCTGCTGCAAACAAACTTACATACATACTTACAAACATTACCTCTTTATAATATTATAGTACAGATAATTATCATTGTCATTATGTTCACACTAATAAAGTTTCATTCAATTTCAATGGTTATGCACCTCTCTGGTGCATAACTTTTTGGTCAATGAGTGTATTTTCTCTAACCATCAGATTTGTATGCATGTGTATATTTTTTCCTTAAATGCTTTGATGTTGGAACCTTGATATAGACATGATTTGGGTCCACATATAATATGATTTTCACATATTTGGGACTGAATAAGTATTTTATAAACTTTATAGCTTGTTTGTACAAGTGCTAAATTTATTCACAAACAATGTGTAGTTCATTTCTGATATCTGTACACTGCATTTTTGCACATGTATAGTTCATGTGGGAATTATCACTCTTCCATCCAATTATAAACAAGCATGCAAAATTCAAATGTTTTACATTTGAACTATCTAATTCACATTTTTTTCTTAAAGTTCCACAAATGAACATGTTTTGTGTTGCCATAAAATTTTATTGACCATGTAATATTGTTCAGAATTGATTTGATATGGACACCCTACATGAAACATTCTAATAAGTGTTTGTGATGTCATAATTTTCAACTCTTTTGTGTAGTATATTGTTGGACTGGTCTTCATCCCTTCCCACCTAAAAAGTGTGACAATGCAGACAGAAGTAAGTAGTAAGCATTTTTAAATTATAAATTTCAATGAATATTACTGACACTTTTAACATGCAAAATGCATATTTCACACATTTTAATGTCCATATATCTGGCATTTTTACATGCATATGTATGTGCATAAATTATGGTTTAAAATGCATATAAATCCAGTCTTTAGTTATAAATTTACTAGCAGATGAGCCCAGCGTTGCTCAAACAAAAAGTAATGATAGCGAAGATTAAGAATATTAGATTACAGTCGATCTTACTCGTTTTTACCATGTGCAAGAATTAGGTCCCTCCCTCTTCCTAGACTAATTAGAAAATTTTTAGATATCTGCTTACAACACCAAGATAACAATAATTAAGACTCACTGCAACCACTAACCGGTGTGTAGTACAAGTAAGTGATAAATAATAAACGTTTTTGTAACTCTTTCTGGGTTCTTCTTCAGGTTTACTAAATTTGAAAAATAAGCTGGATCTCCCAGAATTATTCATACATATAAATTTGAACGTAAAATTGAACATTAAGATGAAGAGTTCGAATAAAGTGAACTTATTCACTTTATGTCAACTTTATATACAATGGAACACTAAATATTGTAGTTAATTTTTAGAAGGGTTTAAACATATGTTTGATTTCTCACATAAATGCAAAAAAAGGCATCTAAAATAGTACAATAGAACCCAAGTTCTTCAGAGTAATCCTTAACCCTCTCTCTTTCCCCTGCAGTGGGAATTTCAAAAAATCCCTTTTTAGTGTTGTTCTCATGACGTACCCTGTGTACCAAATTTCCTAACTGTTTGGGCTCTGCACTTATTATTATTATTGTCATTATCATCATCCCACCTCAATTATATTATAAGATGATGCTTTTACTATACCATTCATCTTTTAAAGATCACCTATTAAAATATATCCTGAAGCTATACTCTTTAGCAAATCATGAATCCATCTCTAGCAACTTCAAAAACCACTCAAAACTGGAATTATTGTTTAAATGATAAGCTGAAATAAGTAGTCAATATTCAAGATGTTTTTGTAATTTCAATGGTTTCATGCTCCCAGCTGATAAGTCTTCACCCATTTGAATATCAAAATTGGAACATTTAAAACAAATTTAAAGTATTTAATTTTGTTGTTTTTGCTCCAAGCAATTAATTAATGATTAATTTTGTCGATTTGTACTGTTTACAACATTTATCAAAGGAATGATATCTGTTTTTATTTAAACTTTTCCACAAACAAAGCTACTCGAATTTGAAAATACCTCTAAACCTGCTGTCAAGTGAGTCTAGAAAATAGGTCAAGTAACTTATTTCTAGTCGCTGTCTACATTGTGGCAGGCAACAAACACCGTCTCTGCAATGAAATTTTTCTGAACAGCGGTCTACCCGATCTGTAAACCGCAGTCGGTCTCTATATGTTGACTCTGCAATTGGCTGTTTAGGTTCAGTGGTTTGTTCTAGGTGACGATGAATCAATCAGTCACCCAGTCAGTCAGGACATGTAATTTTATATATCACGAGTTCAGACATGCAACTGTGCTGCGTGGTTATCTATCTCATATATGTATGCGTCTTGCCTCTCACCACCCACTGACACCAAAAATATAACGTTTACCTAGATGATATCTTTTATTTTATATAAATTTTTAATGGAATAATATACAGCCTATGTCCACCCTGAAGGTCCATTCTAAATATTGGTGAAAGAATTTTTGAAATCTGATGAGTAGTTTCGGAGATTACCTCTTACATCCAAACTTACAAACTTTACCTCTTTATTATAATAGTATAGATTTAGCCAACAATTCATTTTTCAAATGCAAAAAACTTCTGTATAAGACACAAATACATGAATGTGCATAAGCATGTAAACAAGAATCTATATAGCAGGGGTGGCCAACAAGGCAATCGCTTGCGATGTCTTGACTTAATGTGTTACACTTGTAACCGAATGCAACATGCAAATGCAACTGTAGTGATATCTCTGCATCCTCTCTCAGATGCGGTTTTGTTGGTCCATGTGCAATCCATTTGTGTACAGTTGTAAAAGGAGAATAAGAAATATGTAGACAAAGGGTCGTAAAACCAAATAAAAAAAAAAAAAAGAAAGGCGAGAAGAGGGACAGAGAGTAGGTCAGGACACAGTATAAAAAAGAAGGGTGAAGTGGTGGTCCTCGAAAGTGACAACGTTGAGTTTCAACTTTTCTTTTGTTTAAAATTTATCTTTTCTTCATGTTTTAAATTAAATTGTGGCTTTTCTTACCTATCTAAACATAGTATGTATTTAAAACCTCCCCTCGCCACTTAGACTATGCCTACGACAACAAGTCGATTGCAAAACATTTTTAAGATAAAAAGTATATCTTATGTACACAAAAGTTGGCCTCCCCTACTATATAGAACCAAAGAATCAACAAGTTACAGTGGTACCGCATAACTTTAAATGTTCCAAAGTTTGAATGCTAAATTCAAGAGAAATATAACTCAAGAGTTTGAACAATGCTTCTATGTTTAAAATGCATGTGCAATGAAAAAATGCATTCACTGTGTAAATGCCATCTGTTATGTGCCCAAGTCATCTCTTGCTCTCACTGTGAAAACATCTTGTGTTATACTCATATGTTTTCAATGCTTTTTGCTTTATTTTTGGTTATATATATATGTATAGGTAGAGGTTATATTTAACCCCTACCTATTAACCACAGCATTCAAGAAGAGTGTGGAAGCAAGGAAACCTAAGAGGACGATTGTAGTATTGATGATTGAGGTGGAAAATGTTTAAAGGTAATGGAAATTAAGCAAAACATATTTTGTTTTTCTTAATTTCCATTTAGCAAAAGGTAAATGATAAAGAAAGGAACTTATTGCAAAACATGAAATTGTTGTGTGTGTGGTGGACAGGAATAAACAAAACACAAGTGTTTGGCTATCTTATTACAGTTGTAAGATAGCCAAGCATTTATTACTAAATTATTATTGCATAGGCTTGATGTGGACCAGATTTAAGTGGAATATATGGTACTAAAACATTTAACCCCTTAAGCCCATAACCCGAGATATCTCGGGCAAGTTACATAACGTTACATAAAATGAGGTCCTTAAGGCCATTTTTGAAATTTTTTTTTTTTTTGAATTTTTGGAATGTTTTTTAGGTCCCGAAATTTTTTCAAAATTTTTTTCCCGCGCAAAAAAATTTTATCGCGATTTTAATGAGCCTATGTGAAGGCTCGATTAAGGCTTAATTGTTTTTTAATGGGAGTTTTTTATCAAAATTATTTCATGGTTTTTAAGTTGTAGCGCACGGATTTTCATTCAGTAAAGTTATTTAAAGTTAGTTTCTGATGTCAAAAANTATTACTAAATTATTATTGCATAGGCTTGATGTGGACCAGATTTAAGTGGAATATATGGTACTAAAACATTTAATACTACATCACTGAGTTTCTGGTAACTGTTGGTCTGGTCTTAATCTGCACAAAATTATGAGAGGAATTATCACAGCCACCAGATTAGTTTACCAGACAGCCACAGATGACATTGTGTATAGAAAACACTTATTTACATTATTTACACTTTTGCATTTGTTGGTAGTGATACTGTATTTTTTTTTATGTTACTAGTTTATTTTTCTTAAATTTAACCCTAGCTATGGCTTCTAAGAAAGATGAAAGTGTTTGTGGTGGAGTCAAATGTAAACACCAGTTCATATTAATCCAAGATAAAGTAAAATTGTTAAAAAAAAAAAATATATATAT
>NW_019384863.1:320623-372515 GCF_000671375.1 Centruroides sculpturatus
AAAATGTAATATATATATATATATATAAATTGTGATATTTTGGTGTGTAAGCAGTGTAACATTTATGGAATTGGTTCATCAATTATTTTTTTGTTTAATCATCTTGTTTCACTAATGTATTAAATGTACATGAATTATGAATTTCATTTATTTATTTATTTTATTTAAGTTTCTAGCAGTCTATGGCATACTTTAAGTATACTATATATAGGTATATAATTAGTGGGTTAGAAGTGTGTTGATGAATTATTATTATATATGACCATGGTTGGTCTGGCAAAATGGTTAATCTGGTAAGAATTTGGAACGAAGGGTGTAGGAAATTTGATAGTGTACTTGTATTTAAAAATAATTTTTTAAATTCTATAATAATTTTTTCCATTTTCAGATTTCATTCTTTAACATTATATAAATATGATAATTTTTAATTCAGATATTTATAAATGATTTGTTAACTCTTTCATCTAATTTATTACAAATAATTTTTCTTTTCATAGTATTTTTAATAAAGTGATCCTAATAAGGTTTAAATTTAAAATCAATAAATATGCTCTTTCTACAACACTTCTTTTCAAGATCTGTTTAAAGTATTATGACATTCAAATGTTATATTTATAAAAAATAAAATTTACCTTGTGCATGTCAGCTGAAATACTGGTAACGCCAGAAAGTCTGAAATCGCATATTGGAATATCAAATCCTGCTTTTTTCATGAATGGAAGTAGAAAGCCACCCAGACAGGCATCGACATGAACGGGGATGTTGTATTTCATTCCTAACTGCAACAATTGATGATAGTGTCATATGGCTATACAAGATGTAAAAACTACAATGACATTTTTGATTGTTTATTGTATTGAATATGTTAAAATATGTTAACAGACAATTTAAAAATTACAAAATTAAAAACTATATGCTAAAAAACAAAAAATGAAAAAAATTTACTTTAGCAATTTCTTCTATAGGGTCCAATATACCATGAGGAAAAGGTGGTGATGATCCAACCAGCTATAAAAATAAAAATAAAAACATTTCATTCATTAACCATTTAGTTAATTAGAAAGGTTACAAAAGTTTAATTTTAAAATTAAATTAGACATATTTTTTTATTCTATCCTTTATAACAATAATTTATTGAATAAATGTATTTAATAGATACATTTTTTTATTCATGAAATATGGTATATTACATATTACATGAAATTTTTATATAAAGTAGGTTTTACAAATTACAGAAATCTGTCTTACAAAATGATACAAAGGGCATCCAAAAAATAAAGAATGTTTGGTTATAAGAAAGAAAAAAAACCGTAATGATAGAAAAAAGTTTTATTAGTACAAGACCAGTTATTTTTCTACATAGTCACATTATGAGTTATGCATTTGTTGTAGCATAGCACTAGTTTTTGAATTCTTTCCTCATTGACTTCCACTGCCAGTTCTTTCACCTTGTCATCCATTCCACAATGTTTGCCACCCAAAAACTCTTTTTCAGATTGGGAAAGAGATAAAAGTCACTGAGAGCCAGGTTGGGATTGCATGGTGGGTGTTCGAAAACATCCCAGCCAAATTTCTGAAGCACAGCTTGACTGGCTGTAGCAGAGTTCAGTCATACATTATCTGCCTTGATTAAACATTAATCATCATTTTCTCACATTTGCTTCACTCATAAGGTGATCACCATATACTTCAGTGATTTGTTAGTGAATTTCTATAGTTTGTATTTAGAAAATGAATAACACTTTGCACTTTGTAGGATTTTTGTATGTTTTAACCCTTGACAAAACAGTAACAATAAGCAAGCCATTATCAAAACTCTATGCATGTTAATCTAACAGAGAACAAATTGACCTAGAATTGACAGTAGTCATTCACATGTGCAGAGTGCTACATGCAAACATTCTTTATTTTCTGGATGCCCTCATCTAATTAGAAACCATGGTGCTAAATTATAAATATTTGTTCATTTTGTCAGGAAAGTGTAAAGTAATGTAAATTTGACTCTAAAGTTTTTATACATAGCAGATTGAAAATTATGTCAAAATGACACAAGTATACACTGTTCTGAATTTCCTGATATGACAGGATTAACAAATCTTGTAATATAAAATTAAGTCATCTTTATACACTAAAGAACAATAATAATCTACTTATTTTCCAATTCATAAATATTTTAAAAGACAAAAAATGTGTTAATTAAACAGATAAACCTTGATAGTTAATGGATGAAATGGATGAGGCACAAGCTTTTGCTGGAACACAAGTTCAAGTAATTTCATGCAAATTTTTATGGATGAGTTACTCCAAATACATTGAATGTATTATCATCATAAAGCTATTTACATTGTAGGTTTGGACAAACCAATGACAAGCACTGCTTTATTAAACTCCAAGATCTGGGAGAGATTTGATTTAAATGGAAGGTGGGATGAGGAAGAAGGCAGAGGTCTTCTACAAGTGAAAATTTAAAACTGTTTCATAAACAATATAGCATTGGTTCCCTAAAGCAGTGGTTTTCAACCTGCGGGTTGTGACCCCCAGGGGGATTGCAAAGTCATACACATGGGGTCACAGGAAAAAGAAAAAGACAAGCATTTGTAGGTCCTACGTTACAATAATAAAAAACTACAATTTCAGTGAGAAGGCTGTGCCTGTTTATTTTACAGTACAACTGGTTTTTTTTATCTATATTTAAATCTCAACAGAAAGAAAATTAAATATGTACAGTAGTTTTTAAAATCACTGACATAGTTTTAATATGACCCTGGGGGTTGCCAGAATTTTTTAACTTGTAAAGGGGTCGCATATTCAAGAAGGTTGAAAAACACTGCCCTAAAGGATCTAAACATACAACTGCAAGTTCTATATGAATGGTTTTATTAAGGATTCATAGACTGTATTACTAATACTCTACTTTAAGGCTCTATATTTCATTTGTGGGTTTACATGCATAGCACACATTGAGGACAAATTAACATTTGTTTGCTAAAGACAAATAAAAACCCATGTAACACTTAACCATAATGCTTGAATCAGACTATGTTTCTATTGGAAGCTGAATATATGGTACAATATGTCCAAGGATAATACATAATTTCTGATGCATCAGTGTCACTCAGCTTAGCAGGATCTTCTGTACTTTTAGGTATGAATTCATTTAAGTGTTCTGAATCATTGTCTTAGTCTGTTGAACACACTGTTCATTTTTGAGAAGGATCTTTTCACTTTTGCAGTTCTAAAAAGACAACGTAAAATTATTTGTGAAAGTCTCCAAAAGATAGTAAGTGCATCACAAATGTCATTGTTTGAGAGATCTTTAAGAATAAAAGAGAGACATGCAACAGGAACCTTGCTATTCAACTTAAAGTAATAATAGGAGCATTTGTATTCCTCTATCTACCCATCAACATTCACTGAAAATGTTTTGACCAACAACTTTATTTCTTCATTTTCATAGTCTTGTCTGTCTTCTAATGATACTCTTTTAATCCAATACTTTGCATGCTATAGCAACAGCTTTATTTCATCACAGAAGTGCTTTTTGAAGTTACTTTCAGTCATATTTATGTATAAGACAATTACCAATTTACCTTTAGTAAATTTCTTCAAAAGAGGAATTTTTGAAGTTCAGCAAAGTAACAACTATTTATTCATAAATCAAGCATTCAAAAATTATTTTCAATATCCTTTAACTAAATCCATATTATTTTGCTTTGTAATGCAATCACCATCTTCAAGCAAACTTAGTACTTCATTTCTCATACCCTCCAGAAAGTTTTGTCTGTTTATATTTCCATGAAAAAAATATTGACCTATTAGGTAACCATTAACAATTTTGAATGCCTATTTATATAAATTCATTATTTGAAAGAAAAAAAAAATGATTCCACCAAATAATAATAGTTTCATAATGACATTTTTACAATTTTTCTTCCTTTCTTTTCAATGCATTTCACAGATAGCCACAAATATTCTGACATGTGATGTGATAGCTGCATGAAGTTCAAACATGTATAACTTCTGATAATGTTTTCGATAAGAGTTTGTTTTTGATGTATAAACATATGCAAAAAAATGGCAATTTCCATGTAAGAAAATGAAGTTGATCCTGTTTTCACTGATTGTAGCACCATCTATGATAAAACTGATAGCCCTATCTTGTGGCCCTTTGGAAGTCACATTTTAGGTTCAATAAATTTATGTAGAATATGTATTTTTCAGGTAGTTTTAGTGGATTGATTAAAATAGTCCATCCTGAATATATGCTTACACTTATAGTATTTTGTATATGTTATGTGAGTTATAAGTAAGAAGTTATCCATGTAAATATAGTTATTATAATAAATGTCTATATAACTAATATTTAATTATTTTGATAAACTTACAAGACAAGTATTTTTGGTGATAGCTTTCTTCATTGCTTTTGTGTCAACTTGCATTGTTTCCAAATTCATTGGAATCTTCTTTATTCTTATTTTTAAATAATGAGCAGCCTATATGTAAGCAAAAATTTTAACAATTGCATTTGTTTATTATAAATTTATATTGAATTCTTTCAAATTTTTACCTTTTCAAATGCAGCATGAGCTGTGACAGGCACAATTCTATTGAAAATAATTTTTATTATGTGAAAAATGTAAAAAAAAAAATTAAAGATAACTATTAAAATATTTATAAAACAATGTTAAAAATTCTTATAACATTGATATTTTTAGAACATAACCACAAACCAAAATCAATATTCTAAACATGTAAATCAAATATCATAAATTTCTTAAAATGATAACTTATATTTTTACTCAGTGAATATTGTAGCTTAGCCTAAATATAAAAAAGGAATATAAATATACAGTAGAGCATCAATTATCCGAATCAATTGGAGACTGGGGTTGTTCGGAAAATCAATTTTTTGGATAACCAATTATGTATGAAAAAATATATTAACCTATCCCATGTTGAAATTCGTTCAAATCCTGGCACATCCTTAAGTACCCTTTCATGGTTGTGCCAGTGCTGCCAGCTAAAACACGCACTCCAACAAAATTATTATTGTAGTAGCCCAAGACATAGCCAAAGATTGCAGTGCCACAGCACTAGCAGAAATTTAAATTTCTGACTGGAAAGCTTTCGGTTAATTGACGTTTTGGTTGATCAATATTCGGATAATCAATGCTCTACTGCATCCTTTCTCAAAGTGGGCAATAATGCCTCCTTGTGGGTGCTGGAGGTTTTTAGGGGGGCAGTAGAAGGCTCAGTGATTAAATATGAGTTTTATTTCTTCTCATTGAAACGTTATTTGATCTCAAAAATAGGATATGGGTCATACCCTATCTATCCTATCCATATAATAATACATGTTTAAACATTATATTTTTTTTAACATTATATTATATTGCAATAACTGTTTTTAAGATATGCAACAGATGGTAATGTAAAAGGTAAGTTAAAAAATATGGGGGCACTAGAATTTTTTTTAATCTCAAAGTAGGCAGTGGTCAAAACAAGTTTGAGAATCTGTGCTCTACTGAAATACTATTCCAGTTAAATTATCTAGATCGTAAAACCAATCTGTCTCAACTTGCTTATACAGAGTGACCACTCATAGACCACTTTTAAAATGAAGGGAAGTGAGTTTCATCAAAAATTCTAAAAATTTTGATAATTCAATTGGGTATGGTAATATTTTCAACTTCCAGTACTGACTGGAAATGGTTATCAGACTGAAAATCAAATGTTTTAAAACAAAACTTAATATTTTTTAATGTAGATTTGAATAAATAAAATAGTAATAATAAATTTGTTCCAAACATTTATCTGAAAACATCTCCATTGACCATGAGATGATCGTGAAAATGATGCATGGAGAAAAATGATACTGTAAAAATAAGAAAATAACTTGTGTTACAAAATGTTTTTATTGACATACTGTTGATGTAGACAAAACAATAAAAATGTTGGCATGAAAATCACATGTAATTGACGTTGAGTTTTATTTTAACAAAACTTCATAGCAGCAGTTTGTATATTGTATTTTTGTTCATCAAAAACACTGTATAGCAGCAGTTTTAACAATTCGTTAAAATTGCTGCTACACAGTGTTTTTGATGAACAAAAATACAATATATCAGTAGTAACAATCTATTTGGCGATGATTTTAACTACTGTTCAATCAAAGTGCTCAAAACATGTCATAATGACATGTTTTGATAGGTGTGTAACTGAAAATGAAAACTTATTTGAATGAAAATACAACATAATTGTAATGTTTAAATTTGTTGATACTGAATACTCAGCTAACTAAAAAAATATCACAGCAAAATTGCTTGTAATAAGGCATTCATCATACTTTAGATCATTTCATGGTCAATGGCAAAGTTTCCAGAAAAAAGCTGAGACAAAATAATCTTTTTTTTTTTTGTCTAATCTGAATCTAAATTAAAGCATCATGTTCCATTTAAAAAAAATTCAACTTTTGATCTAGATATCTCATTTCCAGCCAGAACTAGAAATTAAAAATGTTACTATTCAATACGGCATAAATGATTTACTTATCAAAATTTTTAAGATTTTTGATGAAATTTTTGTCATTTTGAACACCGTATAGTGTAGATACACAAACACTAGGCAATCTTCATTTTAAATTTATTCAATTTTTAGTTGATACATGTACTGTACCTGTCAAAATGGCAGTCAGATTGAAAGAACATATTGCAGACCTCAAATATCATAGAATCAACTCTGTTTTCCATAACCACTGTACATTAAATGATTGCAACATTGATAAAAATGGCATACAAATTCTTCATAGAGAAATAACAACATATAATCACAAATTCAAAGAAAGTGTGGAGATTCTTAAAAACAAAAAATGCATAAATAAGAACCTAAATGTAAAAATAAATGAAAATTGGCTTAAAATATTGTAAATTAAATTTATTAACAAAAAGAATTTCTAAAATTGGCTTGAAATATTGTAAAAAGAATTTCTAAAGACAAAATAATAACTCAACTAAATTAGCCACGAAGTGTGTTTCCACCATGTAAAAATATGGAAATTAGTAAGGTTATAAACAATGAGACCGTATTGAAGAAAAGGGTATTTGAGAAATCCGTCTGCCCGGTTGTGTACCTATGGTACCGGGAATGTACCTTTTGGTATTTTACAATAAAAATAACTGAAAACTGAAATAACTGTATGTTAGTACTTCTATAATGTCAGAATAATCAAAGGAATTATGTAAAGAATATATGCTAGTGAATAATAGTTTAGTTACCAAGAAATACTTTGGCACACAGTCTTCATAAGTTACATGAATTGTAAAAGTACTGTACCTTTTGAATGAGCAACAGCAAAAACCATGAAAAACGTGAAGGTACATTTCGTATATGTTTAAAGAAAGTTTTTGATTAACAAGGAAACTAATAATTACTCTATTGAATAAGTAGAAAAAATTAAAACTGATCATCAGTTATGAGAAATTGTGGAAGGTCCTTGAGCATTTTTGGAATTTTTCTTAAAGTCCTTCGGAAAAAGTAATCTTAAGGAGCGTTCTGTAATGATTAGAAAACAATTTTTATGTAAAAATTTCATTTATATATGTAAAGAGTTTTTATATGTGTAAAAATTTTTTATATATGTATATTTATATTGTAATTCGTATGTATTACAGGTATACCCCAACTTACGTCATTCCTGATTATACGTCGTTTGTCAAAAAAGTATATGGAAAAATAAAAATCAAGTTTAAGTCATTTTATTCGACTTTACCTCTGTGTCCGCCACAAATATTGAAGTCGTAATATCACTAGAAAAGCATTTAAAGCACATAAAATCATATTAAAATATATACATTTACAAGTATGTACTGTATTTACAGTACGAACAATTAAATATAGGTTGGACCAGGTGTCTAGTCTTTGATTACGTGTTTATACGAAGATGTTACAAATGCCTAGCGTTTGGTCACTACGCAAAGGAATGCAAACAGCAAAACCAAGTCTGCAGCCATTGCAGTGTAAACCATCTTTATAAAGACTGTAACAAAACTGAAACAGCTAGATGTGCAAACTGTATAAGCAACAACACAACGGATTATCATCATAATACTATGGACAAGGGATGTCCATGCTATATTAAAGAACTACAGAAGTTTACCAGACAAACAAACTGACTGTATTCAAGTTTACTCGGTCTTCAATTACTTATCATTGTATAATACTACTTATTTTGTATTGTTTCATTGCAAGAGCAATGATTAACACTGCAACCGACAGTGTTTTTTGTACATAATTGTTAATCTGTTTTGTATTTTGAATTTCTGTTTAATAAAATTGATGCTGGCGCTCGTGGGGTCCCATGGGGGCCCCCTGGTTACCTTTTCTTCACACTGTCCTATCTTTCTTTGTTTCCTCTTCCTGCTTTTTCTGACTTTACTAACTTCTTCTTTCCTACTTCATACAGGGCATAAGTCCAACGCTAATTGTGGACAGCCCTCTACCCCCTTTCTACTACATGTATTTACAGTACATGCATTCGTAAATTTAGATTACTTTTTTCTGTACTATATTAAAAACTAAAATTTATTTGTTTGTAAGCTTAAAATAGATCCTTATTAACGATATATTATTAAAAATGAATTAATAAATAAAATACAGAACCAGGAATGGTAATTTATGTTTTAGCTTAGTGACAAGTAGATTTGGAGATAAGTAAATTCAACTTATGTCGTTTTTCGACTTACGTTGCCTCTCCTGGAACCAATTACCGACATAAGGTGAGGTATACCTGTATATAGTTTTAGTTGGCTGAGGAGCCCTCCTCAGCCAACTAAAACTATATACAGGTATACATAAGCCTGAAACGTGTACAAATAAACAGGTACATGTATCAACTAAAAATTGAATAAATTTAAAATGAAGATTGCCTAGTGTTCGTGTATCTATGCTATATGGTGTTCAAAACGACAAAAATAATCACCAACACAATTTCAAGAATGTAGAAACACTCCTTTATTTTAAAAGGTGTATATGGGTAGTCTATGTCCCCTTTATAATGGTAAATTTTGCATGGATGTAAATGATGGCATATAAAATAGTACTGACATAATTACAAATTACTTTTTAGCATACTGTAGTAGTAGTAATAATAGACTTAAATTAGACTGTAAAGAAATATTCCTGTATAATTTGGATATTAAGATAGATTATGATGGAGCTAGATTTTTGGAATAAATTATACACAAAATATGTAAAGAAAACATAAATCTATCAGAAGAATTTGGAAGATAACTTTATTCTACAGATATTTTGTAAACATTATTTATGAATTTAAAAACATTTTTATTCAAATTATTAGATTACTAAATTTTGATTTCAAATGATTTAAACCTAAATCCAAAAAACAATTGGTCCAATTTAGAAGATAACTTATATCATTAAAAAGCAAAAAATTAATGACACAGAAAAAAATCTTTATACAGGGCTGTACAAGTTTCTTGCATTGTAAATTTATTGAAGAAATGAAAATTAGCAAAACAACAGCAGATAGCAGTGACAATATAATCATATTGTTACTATAATCATATAATATATGACTGTATAATCATATATAATGAAAAGAATACTAGCAAAAAAATAATTCTAAAACAGGTCAATGATATAAATGAAAGTATAAAATTTGAAGTTGAGATTGAAGAGAATAATAAATTAAATTATTTAGATATCACTATAATCAGAAAAAACAATACTTTAGAATTTAAAAAATTTATAAAACCAGAAAAAAATCGAAAATATTAAACTACAAGTCCAACGTCCCTCAATCAATGAAATTTAATATATTTAAAATGTATATTGAAAAAATTAGAAACAGAACAACTAATTTACAAGACCAAGAGCTAGAAATTGAACAAATAAATAAAATGTTTTTACTTAATAATTACCCTAGGAAAATATTAGATAAATGGGAAAACTGGATTGATAATCAAACTAAAAATAGAAAGTTTAATAAAGATAAAAAAATATCCTGAAAGATAAAGTAAACTTAGTCCCAGATAACAATAATTTGTTTAAAAGAAATTTATATTATAAATCAGACAAAAAAATAGATTTTTTGAATGAAAAAGTAGTAGTTTATTCTTTTAATTGCAGTTGTAACCCTAGTAAAACATATATCAGAGAAACCAAACGTAAATTAGAAACAAGAATAAAAGAACATATACGTGCAATAAGAAGAAATTATGCAAATTCAGCAGTAACTGAACTTGTTAATAAAGATAGTTGTGAAATAAAATTAATAATAAATTAAATTAAATTAAAATTAAATAAATTAAAATAAAATAAAGAAAAGAGAACCAGATAATTATAAGAGACAATTATATGAGCATATAAATATTAAAAGAGAGAAAAATAGAATAAACAATAACTTAGATAGAATAATTAACCAATCATGGGCAGCCTGAACATTGTAAAGGTAAAACACCTCACTTTAAACCATATCTTAAAAAAATTTTTTGTATGCTTTTAATTTTCAATGTAATTTTAATTTTTTATAATAGGATTATGAATCAATTTATAAATCCACCAAAAAGCCTATTATTGTTAGAAATTAGATTCTTGTATTTCATAAGCCTATTTCATTGTATTAACTTTAGTAATTTTAGTTTTTTAAAATTTTACTGATAATTTATTTAACATTTGTAGTCAAAGATGATAGCAATTGTAACCCTGCTGAAGAGGGGCGTGTTAGCCCAAAACACAGTTGTAAACAAAAGTATGTGTACAGGAGGCTCAATAAAGACATTCTGTTTTCTTTGAGAACTTCTACTCAATTTTGTGTTAATACTTAACACCAGTTTAACAGTCCTATTAATAATTTATGTCCAAGTTAACAAATATAACAAGAATTGAAATAAGGACAATAATAATCACTTTTCCTTTTTTTACATACAATTTAATATAGTTGTATGAAGGGATGAAGTCCAGTTTAAAACCAAAAAATAGTCAATGTATCTCCAATGGAGATTAGTAGTAATAATTCACATTGAAAATATGGTTTAAATGATCCATTCATTCAGTATAGTTGTGATGTAACATTTTAAAATGATGACAATGTTAAAAAAAAAAAGTGGTTTCACAAGGAAGTCTGAGCAGTTAATCAATTTTTACAAACCAAAAATATTCCACTTGCTAAAATCCTCCATCAATTAAAGGAGTGGAATCTTTTTGCTTTAAAAAATTTATATATGCACCGAGAACTCATATCTGATGAGATATGACATTGTCTTCTTGCACTGAGATGAAAAAAAAAAAAAATCATCATGTTACACGAAAGTGTTGCAGAGTAGTCTGCAGCAAGTCCACACTGAATTGTTGACATTTCAACAAGTTTATCATCCTATTTATAATTCAGATCTGACCCTTTTTGATTTTCATTTTTTCCAATATTTTAAGGAACAAATACATGTAGTCTGTTTATTCTAATCTTGAACATGCTTTCATAAGAAATAATTCCCTCCAAAATTTTAAATTAGCAAGAACGATTTAAAATTGTTTAATTATCAATAGTAGCAAATTAAATAAGTTAAACCTATAAAGCCTTTTCTTTATTTATTTGTAGGCTTTGCTCCACCCTTTATTTTTGAAAGTAAACATAGATTGTATGTGATATGAATAAAAAATTTAGTTTAAAGGAAAAAAAAAAGTACTGCTGATAAAATGTTATGAATTTCTTTTTTTTGAAAAATCTGACACAAAGTGAGAATGGAAGTCCTTTTGTGGATGTAAAATCTGTATACCAAAGAATTGTTTTAGTTTAGTTCTAGGAGTTAGTAGAGATACTATGTCAAAATATTCCTCAAGTAAACAAAAACTGTTGACACCGAGAAAAAGAGGTAACAGAAGAAAATCTGTAACTGAAGTGGATAAATTCACATTGAACTGCATACAAAGATTAGTTATGAACAATACAGCAATAATATTACTGCTGCATTAGATAACTTAATATAAACAACAATTCAACAAATCTGATTTTTGATTAAAGCCAAATTATCAGGCTATGATTAGACAGTTAATACAGGTAATAAAATGTAAAGATCAATATCTTTACATTTTATTACCTGTTTGGTATTAGTGATATGAATGAAGAATTTAGTTTAAAGGGAAAAAAAGTACTGCTCATATAATGTTATGAAATTGTGTCAGATTTTTCCAAAAAAAGAAAAAAAATTTTTTTAATTTAATGGTAATCATTCATCTCTTCATAATGTACTAAATGAGATTGTGACTTTTGGGTTTTTTCCAAGTAAATCCAAAGTATCTACTTAATTGTTTAGATGAATAAATGGTTTAGGTAATCTGTCTTATGTATAGCTTTGATGTTTACTTGTTTTCAGTTTCTTTAAGTTTTCAACCTTCCATGTTACAAGAATGAGAAACTGGAAGGATACATTTTGTCCAGCAAAGAAAATAGGCAACTGTATATCTTCTCCTAGTCATGCACAACGTTAAAATAAACAGATTATAGTCATTTTTTCACTATATTGATGTAGTAGTAAAAGTTGTCATTGCTAAGTTGTTGAAACAAAATCAAAATAAGTTTTTGAAGATAAAATGAACAAATTTATTGCACATTTCAATACATGTCTGAACAGGCTGAGTAACTGAAAAATAGTATATTGTCTGAAAGATCATGTATGCTTCATTTCGACAAAATCATTCAACTGCATTATTAGCTTTGTAGAGTTACTTTTTAATCAATATATTTTCAGATACAATTTTTCCCCAATACTATATACAGTACATATGTAATATTAATTAACTATTCTATAAGAACAAAGTGAACACACTGTCAGATCCTTTTAACACCATCTGACAGTGTACTTTCAATGATACAGAATTGTCATCATCAGATTAATGAATATTTGGTATTTGAACAGACTTCCTGTACATGCAGTAAAAGATTTTAACATTTAAACATTTCAATGGAATTTAAGGCTCATAAGTGCAAGAAAAGGAACAAAATAACCATTTGAAATGATAAGCACAATGGAACTGGCAAAACATTTTTGATCACAAGACTGTTGTACACAATCACAAAGGGAGGCTATGATTGCATGTAAGCTTAAAAAGTGAAAACCAGAAGCTAGGAAGTTCTAGTATGTTTTTTGCATGGGCACAAGGTACAAATGATGATTCTCAAATAAATAGTATCCTATGATTGGCATAATGCTTTAGGCAAGTGATTTGGGTCCACAGAGATGAAATTGGACTCTTGACTTTTTTTGGCCAGCTCTGCAGAGTATCTACATTTTGTGATATCCTCTTAATGTTCTGTTAAGTGTCCAACCAGCATTCTGGCAGTGGTACCAGTCAATGTACTAAGCATTTTCTTCTGCTGTTGTTTGTAATAGTAGTACAGTACAGACCCCAGATTTTTTGAGAAAGGCAAGTTTATCCCATGATTACAGATAAGCGTAAAGTTAGTTGTCTGGAGAAAGGCAGGAGACATAATTTTTGTGACAAATGGGTATTGAGAAGGAACCAAGGTATGGAATTGATGGCTGCACAAAAGTCAACTATTTTAGAATGTAAAATAGTGTTTGGAAACAGCAAATTTTGATCATGATAAGAACATACAAAAACTTGGTGGGTAAATATTCTGCCTTGAACTGAAATTGATGGAAGTAAAACAGCTCTTCTAATCAGGGCAGAAATGGCCGATTTGATGTAACATGAAGGTTGAAAGATGTTGCTGAGATAATATGACATATTGCTTTACTTGCATTAAACTTGTGGTAGACTGAATCAAGGAGCCCCATAGAAGATCTATGCATACACAGAGCTAAGAATGCTATTTTTACATTCATCTTCTCTCCTATGGGAAATGAAATATAGTAGTAAAAGACACAAATGATATAAAAGTGTGACAGCACCTAGTCTGTACCTTCCACACAATAAGAACATTGTGTACATAACACAAATGTAGAAGTAAGTAGCATATAGTGAGTGGGGAAGTAAATATTTAAATTCCACTTCTCTCATGACCAACTCTGCCAATGTAACAAATAGGAAGGACCCCAAAGGAACACACTGCTTCTGTAAATATATAGCACCATTAAAGTGCAAATAATTGTGTTCAGTGATGAACAAATGTGCCTCTTATATATTAAGAATCCGTTGTAAGGTAAAACTGTTTTGAGGAGCAAAGTATTAGTGAGCATGGCAGCCTCAAAATAAGGAACAGAAGGATAAAGATATGTTCAATTTTAATCAGCTGTATGTAATTGAAGATAATGAACTGATAATCATATTGGTGATAGATTTAGCCTCCAAAGAT
Source organism: Centruroides sculpturatus (assembly GCF_000671375.1). Classification (NCBI taxonomy): domain Eukaryota; kingdom Metazoa; phylum Arthropoda; class Arachnida; order Scorpiones; family Buthidae; genus Centruroides; species Centruroides sculpturatus. The sequence goes on from NW_019384863.1 coordinate 334,956, forward strand.
GAAGGGGTAACTAAGCAAGACTCACAGATCAGTAATCAATTTTCTTGAGTGCTTTGTGAACCCAAACCACTCTCCTCAAACCTTGTGCTGATTACTAGTACTACTTATGTAGGAATCCCACATCATTTCCATCTTATACCTGTCCAATACACCCATACTTGAACTTCCTAGTTTGTGGATCTCACATTTTAAGCTTCTCAATGAGGAATCTATGCAATCATAATGAGCCCATGTGATTGTGTACACTGGTTTCATGAAAGGAATCTATGCAATCATAATGAGCCCATGTGATTGTGTACACTGGTTTCATACAATCAAAAATACTTTGTCATTTCAAATTGTGATTTTATTCCTTTTCTTGAACTTGCAAACTTGAAATTCCATTAATGTTAAAATCTTACTGCATGTGGACAAATTCTGTTCCAATTTCAGATGTTCATTAACCTGATGAATACATTTCTGTATCATTGAAAGTACTTGCATTATTAAAAGGATTTTAATACCATCCTACAATATGTCCATTTTATCTGTTCTTATATTGAAACATTTGGTATGCAGTTTAACTTAATATTTGTCAAATAAACTATTCTGAAAGTCAATAAAAAAAAAATATTTTTTTGTTCATCACTCATTATTTTTTTAAAAATAAAGTTTATTGCACTTAATAAATCTTAATACAGTAGAACCTCCATTATCTGGACCTCCATTATCCGGATTTTCGATTATCCGGATTGTTCAAAATAAACAAAAATTTTACGAATTTGNTTTATGAATTTACCAGTCAATACTAATACTAATTTAAATGACTACTTAATTAATGGTCACCTACATTTCAGGACACTTGATACCTTTTTCATATTTTGCATATTCTCTATATGTTTTACATGCTAAAATAATACTTTCTGTTCCTCCACTTGTAACCTAATTCCAGTATAAAACAAAACAAAATTAACATAAATACAACACACGTTAAAACTCATATTTAATTAGATAAAAATATGAAAAATAACACTTACCATACCACATTCTTCATTTCTTCCACCAAACAGATGACAAACCATTTTCACAATTTCAGTTTCCATTTTAATTACATCAGGAAATACATCAGGATGTAATGGATTAGTCCAAGCAGTCTTATTAAATACACAAGTCATAAGATCTTTAACTTCAAGATCATTATTACCATACACAGTTCCGGACACACGACCATTTTTCCAATTAATTTTCCTACTATTCTGATATTTATCAATTTCTTCCAAAATGATTTCCTGAAATAAATTTTACTAAATTAATAAAATTCATTTACATCACATTATTTAAACTTGATTACTATATCACATTAATTCTTATATAAAATGTCAGAACCACAATACAAACATTTATAATCAAAAAACATAATTTTTCAATAAAATTTTTATTAACAAAGTTAATTTAAACATCTAACCTCATATATGATTCTCTAATTTTTAAATGAGATTTCCAGAAAACTGATTAAAATATAAGAAAGTTCTAACAGAGAAGGCAACCAGCAATCTCTAAAAACAGAGGAATCTCCAAAATTTAATCTTTTATATATATAAAAACAACACAATATGACAGTAATATAATTATTTTTTTAAAAGCAATGAAAAAATGCATTTTTATCCATTTCATTAATTTTATTTATACATTTTTATGAGTTTTGAAGAGAAAGGAATCTGATATTTTTGACTGGCCTAGGTCCTATTCACCTCTCTCCTGTTTTGTTCATAGTTTGTCTTGCATGTTATAAACATTACAAAAATTTGTAGATCATCAAAATATTAATATACTAGCTGTTACCCGTGGCTTCACCCACGTGAAATTTGCAATTTGATACAAATAATTCTCCCTCAATACTTCACTAAGATTCTCAACATTAGTTCTTACTATAAAAACAAAAAATTGCATCTAAAATAGTACAGTAGAAGACATTCTTAAGGTTAAGCCTTAATCATCTCCCTCGCCCCCTGCAGGGGAATTTCGAAAAATCCCTTCTTAGTGTGCATTTTCATGACATACCCTAACTGTGTACCAAATTTCACATCTTTAGGTTCAGCGGTTTGCTCTGGGCGATGATGAATCAGTCAGGAAATGTAATTTTATATATCACAAGTTTGGACACGTGCACTGCATATCTTGCTGACCACGTAACCGTGCCACACAGTTACCTATCTCATATATGTATGCATCTTGTCCCTCACCATCCGCCGACACCAAAAATATAATGCTTACCTAGATGATATCTTTTAATTTATACAAATGTTTATTGAAATAATATACAGCCTATGTCCATCCTGAAGGTCCATTCTAAATATTGGTGAAAGAATTTTTGAAATCGGATGAGTAGTTTCAGAGATTACCTCCTACATCCAACTTATAAATTTTAGCTCTTTATAATATTAGTATGGATCAGAGTTTTTCAACCTGTGGGTTGCGACCCCTCGTGGGGTCGCGGGTAAAAGAAAAAGACAAGTGTTTGTAGGTCCTACACCACAATAAAAAAAACTACAATTTCAGTGAGCTTCTTTGGAATGTTTGGTTGAGATGTGACGCATATGCTTTGATGGTTTCATACTCTCATGTGATAATACATCGCCACAAATTACACATTGAGATTTATTATTCATGACAGTAAACCCGTATTTCAAGTAATTGTCGTCGTAATGTCTATTTTTTTTGGTTTTGATTGACTTCCATCACTGCCACTTGTACCAGACATGGAGGGTTGCGATCTTTTTTTGAGAAACTTGTCCATTTTATTCTCATGCGGAGCAAAGTGCAAAGACAATACAATCACATCTGTACTTGTTGGTGCACTCAGACAACTGATGGAAACAAAAGAAAGCGTGCGTGTGTATGTTACTGCACGGGCAGCACAAGGCACACTCACCTCCAGAGCTCCCGTGGCAAAGTTACTATTTGTAGGGGTCTTGCGACTTCTTTTACACATTACAATTGGTTTGTCAATCAATATTTAGGTCTCAACAGAAAGAAAATTAAATATGTAGTTTTTAAAATCACTGACATAGTTTTAATATGGCCCTGGGGTTGCCAGAATATTTTAACTTGTAAAGGGGCTGCATATTCAAGAAGGTTGAAAAACACTGGTATAGATGATTCAAAATAACATTTATAAAAACTGTACAAATATTTTCATTTTATTATGTAAAGTTTCATCACATAAAAGAACAAAATATGACCTTCAAATCAAATGCTAGAATTTATGTGATTTGAAAACAGATGAATTAAAGATTGCTACTATAAAAACAACAAACAACTTTAATTTTTGTTTAAATGCATTTAGTTTTGTATCATTTGCATTAAAATAGGATTTGTAAACTTGGAAAAGTTAATTTTTTGTATAATAAAATATTTAATCTTTTAGGAGGAAATAAAAGTTCAGCTGCTTTTACATTTTTGTCTGTCTACTTTCTGATGTTTCAAACTCTGGGATTATGTTCACTTACATTAATTTCAGCTGATAAAACTTGCATAATAAAACAAAAGTACAGTACTTGTACTCTTTTCATGAGATATAAATATATAAATATTTATAATAAATATGATTAATATTATCAACAATATGAGATGTAGTTCTTGGAAAATCAGCGCACAAATTATTTTGTTAATGCAAATAACAAAACAATTATAATAAAGTATAATAAACATTTTATATTGATTGCAAGAGTGACAATACATTTACATAAGATGAATTATTATAAAAGTTGCTTCTAGCCCGTGATATAAATATATTAATTAAATTATCCACAACCGTGAGGCAGATAATAGTGAGGGCTTATCAGACCAATGATGGGCACAAACGCTCAGGGATCAAAGTGAAAACAATTTAAAAAACTCAAAAAATTACTACTTAAGTGTGAAAACAAAAATCCAAAATGCATTTCGGACTATTTTCCCAATAGAAAATAGTCCCTCATCAGTTGGTATTAGTTAAAGATAATGCTATAATAGAATTATACAAGGTAACGATCAACTTAAAAACTAAGCCTAAAGTTATACAATATAAAAATTGAAGACACACTGTAACAGTATGAGTAGTAAGCATCATCAGTAGGTATATTAAAAATTATACAAAGTAGGGGTAACCTTAAAACTGCCTAAAACTATACAATATAAAAGGTGAAGACGCCATTATAACAGTATGAGCAGTAAACTATATCAGTGTAGACAGGTGTAATAAATCTTCATGACTTGCATGGTGGAGTGACATACAGACATGGTGGAGTGACTGTATGTCACTCCACTATGCAAAGTCATGAAGATTTATTACACTTGTCTACACTGATATTGCCTACTGCTCATACTGTTATAATGGTGTCTTCACCTTTATATTGTATAGTTTTAGGCAGTTTTAAGGTTACCCCTACTTTGTATAATTTTTAATATACCTACTGATGATGCTTACTACTCATACTGTTACAGTGGTGTCTTCAATTTTTATATTGTATAACTTTAGGCTTAGTTTTTAAGTTGATCGTTACCTTGTATAATTCTATTATAGCATTACCTTTAACTAATACCAACTGATGAGGGACTTTTTCTATTGGGAAAATAGTCCGAAATGCATTTTGGATTTTTGTTTTCACACTTAAGTAGTAATTTTTTGAGTTTATTAAATTGTTTTCACTTTGATCCCTGAGCGTTTGTGCCCATCATTGGTATGATAAGCCCTCACTATTATCTGCCTCACAGTTGTGGATAATTTAATTAATATAAGATGAATTATTTTCACTAATTAAAATTTAATATTTGAAAACAGAAATTAAGCAAATGGCATCACTAAAGTAACCAGACATTCTGAATTAGGTGGGACAATCTTGCTTTTTAATATGCTGTCCCAATTTTTAAACTGTTTGAAAAATGTCACTTTTGGATTATTTCATAGTTATATTCAAAAAGAGCCAAAATATTAATTGCACAAATTGTAAGTCAAAGATGAATCACAAGATGAATCACAAGATGAATCACAAGATGAATCCAGTTATAGCATAAAAATTCTAATATAAAATTTATAGAAACAGTAGACAAATTGACAATTTAATGTCCTGTCTGTCAGAGGGCAGTGAATATATAAACATGTATTGCACACATATCACAGTCATTTGAATTAGCAACATAAAGAAGTTGATTGTTTTTGCTAATTATCTGGGTTAAAAATCATCAATTAAAGCAAACAGAACTTCACTCCAAGCTGTAATTAACTATTAATTATTGCTTTCATTGTAGGTCATTTTGTAAACAACTAGGTGTATATTGATTGATTGTAACATCTGTCATCAGTGATGTCAGAAGCAATGTTCCCTCTAATTTTTTTTGTAGATGAGCGGAACATATACTTCTCTGAGCAAAAATATTTTATGAGCTTATATATATATATATAAAATTATTTTTTCCTGTAAAAATGAAAATAATTAGTTATAAAGTAGAGATTAAAATTCATTTTAAAACATACTTTTATACGAAATATTATCTTTTGTCAATGATTTAATGTATTTAATCGAAATATACGCAGCAATAATCATGTTGCAGACAGAGTGAGAAATAAGTAAACAACAATTCAAATCGGTGTGCATGCTCGCCTGCGTGGCACATAAATTCTCGTGCGCGGCAACAATTTGAGCAGTGCGCGGCCACGCAGCTTAGAGGGAACATTGGTCAGAAGGCTAAAAAACTGGCAATCATCAACCAGAATCAATCACAACTCATCTGACATCATGTTAAAGTGCCTGTTTATTGTCCCACTTTTTACATTCCAGGATCTGGTCACTTTAGACATCACTCTGAAAACACATTGTATTTTTATTATTTATCAATGTATTTTAACAACTGCTTTAATGAAACAAGTGCATTATCAAATTACAAATTCATCTTTGAGTATGCTAATTCCAACTGTTAGCAAGATAGTTTTCATCACAGACACATATTTAAAGATCATAATATCAACAAAACATTAGAATACTTTATAGCAGGGGTGGCCAACCTTTTTGTTTCTCTGGGCCGCATTGGAAGAAGTCAAGGAGTTTTGGACCACAAGTTTATATAATATATACTTATGGCCCAATATACATGTATATTTAAGGATTAACATGTCTAGATTATAATAATAAATATTAAAACTTTATCATAAAAAAGGATATTTTAAAAAATTACTTCTACAGACACTTGGAATGTTTGCTTAGAAATAGATACATTCATTTATTATAAAAGAGACAGACAAAAATTTATTTGAAAAACACAAATATTTGTTTTATTTGGGTCTCTAGTTAATAAAAAAACAACGAAACACCATTTTAAATTGCATTCTTATTCAACTAATACATTTATAAATAATATGTAGCCCAAAAAGTAGCCATTGCGTCAAATGATATTTTTTACGCCAAACTAATAAAAGAGTAGCCTAAAATTAAATATTTACAGGAATGTATATCTTTGAAAAATAAAAAGAATAGGTAGTTAGCAATTTTAAATCAAGTATCAATTATTATAGATGAATGAGTTGTTTAGCAATAGCTATGTTCTATGTATAGTCACTAAAAGACACCAAAGCAGAATAAGGATTCATATATATAAGAAATTCAAATAAAACCATGGTTTAAAGATTTAACCATGCCATTGCAAGGCCACTCGCTTTCTACTTATTCAATATGCTGATTGTTTTGTGACCCTATTTTCAAATATAGAGTTTAATATATACATTTGTTTATTAGATAAACAGATCTTGAAATATGAAATTATCTATTTCTTGATTTAAAAAAATTTTCCAAGGTAGATTTTTAGTGGCANTTATAAATAATATGTAGCCCAAAAAGTAGCCAAAATGCCAAATGATATTTTTTATTTCAAACAAAAAAAGTAGTCATATTTGGCACAATTTAGCCAAATCTTGCAACGTTGGAAGAAATACTAAATAAAACTGGAGTTGTGACTCAAAGGATTATAGACCCAAATGTGGGAAAGGAGAAAAAAGACAAAAAATAAAGAAGTGAGAAAGATTGGAAAATTAAGGGTCAATATTTGCATAACAGAAGATCTATTTAACCTTTCTCACTACTTTTTATCTTTTGTCCTTTCTCACCTTTCCCTCCCTTTCCCAAATTTGAGGCTATAATCGTTTGAATCACAACACCAGCTTTATTTAGTAATCCTTCCTCATTCTCACGTCTCCAAGTATTTGAAAATATTTCCTTTCCACTCAAAAATAAAATATGAATAAAGGTTTACGGCATTGTGAAACTTCTTTTTTGAGTTTATGCCGTTGAAATAAATAAATAATAGAAAAATTAAAACATTTGTCAGTTTTGTTTACATGTTTATTGGGCCGCATTGAAACTTGCCTTGGGCCGCGGGTTGGACATCCCTGCTTTATAGCAAACAAAACTATTTTTGCTTAAAGTTTCAATTATTATCAAAATTAATTCATTAACCACTTTAAATGAGAAGCATTTCACTACTTCTAAAGTTGACCACTAAGTTCAAAGTTTTTGTCATAAATCTACAACAATTCTACAGTCTTTTTCACTTGCATTTAGTTTTTAGGACTTCTGCTTAATCTCAAAAAGCTCTCATATTTTTATTAACACTTTTTTAGATAGGGCTTTCCGTTGCTTACATATATAATGTGTTTGTAAACTAAGTCCTCTTTTGGGTATTCTTATGTACTTGAAACTTTATTTCCTAAATTTATTCCAGGTTTACAGTAGACCTGTTTTCTACATCCTAATCTCTCCCTTATTTTTTCTCAACAGTTAAGTATTGCTTAAAAACTTAATTTCTTAAAATACATAGTTATAGCTGAATAACTGAGTACTGCTGAATTATTATTCACCCAAAAGCTTCTATAAATGCAAAAACTGATAAAAGTCAGATGATGCTAGATTGGGAATATACAGATATTATTCAAAGATTTTCCACTTGAAATATTTTCAGCAATTCATGTGCACTATGACAAAATGTGACCTTGTATTGTCTTCTTTATGGAACAACAATAACCATCAAAAGTTGTTGTTAAACCCTGAAAAAATTACAGCAGACCATTCTCTCAAGTAATTTTACTTCATAATAATGCAAGGTCACATTTCTCAAATTGGCAGGAGGTTTCTTTGATGAGAATTTGCAAAAGTTTATCTTCTACAGAAATTTTTGAAAGTTTTACAAAACAAAATTTTGTTAGGCAACTACAGTTTAATGTACTAGTTGTAACAGGATGCTATTTCTGTTATTAATAATGTTAATAATAGGCTTTTTTTACCTATCATTCACTTATAATAACTCAATAAATTCAGAATATGCTTTGTCAGTTTGAAAGCTATAGTTAACTTCAAGCAATTCAAATAATTATTTATAGACAGACAAAGTCTGTTTTAATGATTGACTAATTAATTAATGTGAGACACTTGTATATTTAGGCTACACAATCAGCCACAATTCTGTTCATTACAGAAAGTTCTGAACTGCAACAGGATTGACCACATAAATGCATGGGAACAATGCCTCAACCTTTTCATACTATTCCAAGAAAAATTATGGGAATTTGGGTATAATTCAATTGAAGAATCAGTAGTATATCTTTAATTATGAGATATCTTTAATTATGCACATAGTGAAAACTCTATTTTAAATTTATTTCAAACTATAAATGATTGTTAAATTATACAAAACACTGAAGTGATATAAAAAGTGATTTTATGCAAGGAAAAACAAGAAACGATGATGATAAAAATCAAGAATATAAAATATTTCCAGCAAGATGTAATAGTCATGTATTGTACATGTTAAATTCTCTAATTTGCCAGATTGTGAATTCTAATCCTGTTTCAGAAATGACTATTTTTCAGATTTTATTAAGGATTATTGTTTGAAAGAGTACATATTACACTTAAATATTAAATAAAACACTAAATTTTGTTTAATGCCACATTTTCAAAATATTACCTTTGACCAACCTTCCTTTGGTAGCTGAAGGTGATAGTCTGGATTACTCATCATCTTTTTTGTATTGTTTCTTATCTGTAGAACTGCTTTCTCTATCTCCTTTGCAACAATTGTCCGAATTATCGGAAGTCTTTTTATTATAGAAAAAACATTTCTCTTAATTACTTCCAACAGATCTGGAATGAAAAATAAATATGAATTTAAATACGAAGAAATCATTTAACATTTATTTTTAATAAAATGAACTATAATTATAATGAAACAATCATAATTTTTGTTTAATTTGTTTAAGGTGAGAAAAAAAATTCTATTTATTTCAACAATCAGAAAGCAAATAAAAAAAATATTTTGCATATTTTGATTTTATTTAGAAATGTTCTATTGACAATGTATAAAATAATTTATTTTTGTCTTTCCATTCTGCAGACACTAAAAAATCTTTACTCATGTTTATTGTGGATGTGGTTTAGTTTGGTTTATTTGGTTATGGGGATGTCTCCCAGTATTTTCTACAGGAAACTAGTCCCTATTTAGGTGTTACTAGCATGAAGAAAACCCAGAAAACTCCATGTGGCCAGCCTGTTGGCAAAGTGCAAACCCATAACCAACTTCTAGTGTTCAATGGTTTGTTGTGGATGTAATCAAGTCTACAATAGAATGGGTGAAGGAGAGTTCTCAAACTCCAGGCCAAAAAACACCTATAAAAATTTAAGGATCCAGCTCAGATTCAAGCATAGATCCTTTAGAATGGCAGAACAAAGTCTGAAGGATTAAATTGGGCTATATTACTGCTACTATTAATACCAAAAATAATTACTGGCTAACAAGTTTTTTGTTGAATATCTATCAACACTTGCTCTTAACTAATTTGAGGATTCTGAATTCAGATCAGGGGTTTGTTTGTTTTTTTTTTTTCAGAAAGCTCTGGTTTTTTTTTGCAATCAATAAATGACAAAATTTCAATTTTTCATGTTTAACTCATTGACCTTTTATATATATATACACCCTATATATATACTACCTATTAACATATTAACTGCAGTATCCAAGAAGTATGTGGAAGTAACAAAGCCTAACAGGAAGGTTGTAATTTCAATGATTGAGGTGAAAAGGGAAATTATGAAGCATGAAAGTGGTACCAATGTGGCAAATCTGGCATCAATATTTAACATATCAAAGTTGATGATGTGTATCATTCTTAAGAACAAAGAAGCAATTAAAAGCAGCAAATGCGGTTAAAAGTGTGAAAATATTGACCTCCAAGAGATCACACATTATTGAGGAGCTGGAAAAACTGCTCAGAGTGTGGATAAATGAGAAGCAATTGGTTGGTGAAATCATCTCCATGAAAATTTTGTGAGAAAGCCAAACAACTTGCATAGTGACTTGAAGAAACAGGCCATCACCACTCATTACTAAAGTACAGTACAGTAAATGCAATTTCATTTTACTATACAGGAATTAAGATTATTTATGTATTTACTTATTCTTTAGTCCATTATTTTCATAAAAATAAAGTCAAGCATTGTACAGTGAAATCTAAAATAGAAAGGAAATATATTCAATTTTCATTCTGATTATTAAATCAATTGAACATCAGTGAGTAATTATGATTAAACTTTCATTTCGAAAAAAATTTGTGTTTGATAAAAATTAATCTATCATCAAAATTATGAAATAAAAACAAAGAATAAACTTTTCAATTAAACAGAAATTCCTTAATGCCAGTAATCTATGTCTGAAAAATCAGACAGACATTCTATGTCAACGGTTCCCAACCTTTTTCGGGTAGCGACCCCCTTTTTATAAAAGCCAAGTGACCCGCGACCCCGATACAATTGAAAAAGGTATTTTTAATAAGGTAATTAAAAAACAATGAAATTAGTTTTTTAGTATAATTTATTTTAAATTATGTTTAATAATTAATTTAATGAGATGGTTGACATTGCATGTATTATTAACCAGCCTCAAAATTCGCGAGTGAGATTTTGTTAACGCCAACCTCATGTCGTTCTCAACATTTAATTTATTCCTCTCAAAACTCTCAACACGTGATTCAACCAACTGTGACAGAACAGCGTACTCAGATTACACTTATTTNTTTTCAATATATTTATTTTGTTTGTACAAAATAAAAAAATAATTTTTAACGATACAATAGTCTTCGTTAGGCTTAACATCAAAGAAAATTCAACGTGAAGCGACATGCAACGGAGAAAAATTTCAACATGGGATAAATTAATATATTTTTTTCGTACATAATTGGTTATCCGACAAATAAGTTATCTGAACAACCCCAGTCCCCAATTGATTCGGATAAACGACACTCTACTGTATATACAAAAATTACATATATATGCATGTATATTTATATATAAGTCCTTTCAACTTAAATTTCTACAGAGGAACTTGATTTGAGTTCAAATTCCAAGTAGTACTACTATATAGCCACATAGCATATAGGAATACAGTATTCATATACAATTTCAAACAATCATTTCAAAAATTGTTACTTAAGTCAGAATTACAAATCATTATATCAATACAATCATAAAACAATAACAAAATGGATACTCTGCTTGCCTTTAGTGCCAAATTCATCTGTAATTAGAAATTTAATTATGACAGAAATCCAACAATATGATCATAATTAAATATTTATAAATTGAGACAGTTAACAGTGATTCTACTAATTGCAACAACATTTACTATAAATTATAATTCTAAAACTAACTATAATAAATATAGTAATTAAGATAAAGAAAATCAGTGAATAAATCTAACTAAAGAATGGAATTAATTTATTCAACAGAACAAAATTTACTACTTTATAAATAAAATTTGGTATAAATATTGCAATTTATTAGTTAAATAAACTTTCACATATCTGATAATGCATTAAAAAATTGTGTCAACTGATATAGACACAGATATAAATGAATTCATCTCATATTTTATCTAATCAACATATCAATAATCAACATATGGTTATCAGTGTTGATCAACTTTATTTAACCTAGTCAAGAAAATTTCTGCTAAGATCTATTAAAAAAAAATCATATTAGAATCTTAATTCACTATCTAGTTTCCAGATTTCTAAAAATTGGATTAAAGGACACTTAAAAATAATTAACCTTCAGACAGACACCTTTGATCAATTTGATAAACCATGTACATTTTGAATTGTCATTTCTTAATGAAAATTTAGCCATGCCTACTTTTCAGTAGCTTCATTTTTTTCATTCTTGATGGTTACTTCAATTCTTAAAATTTGAAAATCTTCAAAGTGTATATATATATCTCAATCTTTTTTAAATATAATTTTGATATATAAACAAAATAAGCAATTACCCACAAACCATCAATTAATTCACTAACTAATCGTTAAACAAATGTTTAATTTTAAATTATTGCACCTCTTCTCATTACATACTGAACATTTAAAATATTGCCTGGTTTTGTTGGTAGTACAGTGAATTCAAGAAATAATACTTAGATAAAACTACTATGCATGAGAAAGTGGAATAAAGTACAGTACATATGAGTAGAATGAGAATAATAAAAGATTAATTTGTTAATTGTATTTTGTTATTGATTTTCTAATAATGATAAATATTTTAAACTAAACAATACATCAAAAATAAGATTTCTAATATACTGTAAGAATTCATAAAATATTTGCTTAATAATCAAAAATTTAAAAAATGTGATCATTTTGATACATTGCATCATCATCTTAAAGGTTTTATATTTTGCTTGCCAAAAGGATATTTTCACTCCATTCTATCCCACACCAAAATAATTTTACTTTTAACTAAACTAGTTTAATAAATAAACAATTATTGTTTAGTTATTTAACCATGAAAAATAAAATACAGTGGAACCTGGGTTAATGAATGCTCTAGTTAATGACCAAATTGATTAACAAACTTTTATTTTGCAAAAATTTTTTCTCAAATAATGGATGAAATTCAAATAACGAATGCAATGGTTTTTTGTGTCAGATTTTAGTTGTTGTTAGGCATGTGTGAGGTAAACATTGCTTTTCTGAGTGTTTGTGCTAAACTTATTTTTTCAGTTTTGTGATTTATATATTTAATCAATAGGATACTCAAGAAAGAGAAAACTGATAGTGGTGATAGAAAATGTTTTAATATAGCATTAAAGAAAGAAATTACAGTATACGTGGTGTGTTCAAAAAGTATCGGACCTTTGGTCGGCAAAAATAAATTTATTGACTTTGAGGTACAAAACCCTAATCCCCTTCAAAGTAGTCTCCTTGGTAATGTATACACTTCTCCCAGCGTTCCTGCCATTGCTGGAAACACTGCTGGAACGCATCTTTTGGAATGGTTATCAGCCGGTCCGTCGCATTTCGCATGATGTCTTCTCTCGACTAAATTTGGGTTCCTTTTAGCGGCATTTTCAGCTTGAGAAATAGCCAAAGGTCACACGGAGCCATGTGGAGAGAGTACGGAGCGTGACGAACCACAGGAGTATTGTGTTTGGCGACGAAAGCCCGAATCAGATGCGCAGAATGGGCGGATGCGTTATCACGATGGAGCTGCCAAGTTTTGATCGACCACAGATCCGGTCGTTTGCGTCGCACTGTATCGGAAAGACGACGAAGGACCTCCTGGTAGTACTCCTTTGCGATGGTTTGGCCTTGTGGTGCGTACTCACGACACACCACCCCACGAGAGTCGAAAAAACTGTCAACATGACCTTTGATATTGCTGCGGACCTGCCGCGCTTTTTTTGGCCTCGAGGATCGTCCCCGAAAGCCTGCTGAATCTTGCGAATGGTTTACACTCGGGTATCGCCAAGGTTTTTGGCAAAATTTGATGTAATATCGCTGCTCACGTTGTTCAGTCATTTTCCAGCTTAGTGGAATCCGACGAGAGCGCACTACATGACCTCACTCATAGGCCGATTGCCAACGACTGACGCTTCCTGCAGGCGGGAAAAAATTCAGGGCTGTGCATGACTGTCCCCTCCACAATTCCACCGAAGGAGGCCTCTCACGCATCATTGGTTTATGCGGAAAAAAAAGGTCCGATACTTTTTGAACAGACCACGTATTCAAAACCCAAGAACAGCATTCATGTTTATGATATCACTAAAGAATATAATGTAACAAAATCGACTATCTCTTCAATTATTAAAAACAAAGAAACATTTAAAGCTGCCAAAGTCGTTAAAGGAGTGAATATGATATCAAAACAACAAATCTGAAGTTTTAGATGAAGTTGAAAAATTGCTAATAATATGAATGAATGAAAAGCAACATTCCTGGAAAAAGTGTTAGTGAAGTTATAATTTTTGAAGATCCTAAAAATTTACACAGTGACTTGTTGACCCAGACAGCCAGTACAAGTGCAGATGGGCAGGACTTTAAAGTGAGCTGAGAGTGGTTTAATAGGTTTCATCGACGAAGTGACATTCACAGTGTCATAAGGCATGGAGAAAATTTGAGTTCAGATGAAAAAGCAGAAAAAGCATTTGTGGATGAATTTATAGTTTGTAAAAAGTGAAGGATACATCCCAAATCAAGTGTTTAATTGCAATGAGACCAGTCTTTTTTAAAGGAAAAAAATGCCTAGACGAACATACACAGTCCAAGAAGAGAATGCACTACCCAGACATAAGTCCATGAAGGATAGGCTCACCCTTTTATTTTGTGCTAATGTAAGTGGTGACTTCAAAACCAAGCCACTTTTAGTCTACAATGCTGAAAATCCCCATGCCTTTAAAAAACAATAACGTGATAATGTCCAAACTGCCTGTACAATGGAATGCTTGGGTAACTCGAACCTTGTTCATGAATTGGATCACAGAAGTGTTTGCTCCAACTGTCAAAAATTATCTTCAGCAAATGGATCTTCCTCTTAGATGTTTTCTCTTAATGGATCAGTACAATCACAAAGTTCAGAGGAAGACCTGGATAGTGAGAATGACTTCATCAAGGTCAAATTCACCCAACACTATTCCATTACTGCAACTAATGAAACAGCAAATGATTTCCAATTTTAAAAAGCTGTACACCAAGACACTGTTCACCAGTGTTTCCAGGTTATCAATGATACTGACTTCATAGAATTTCTAATTAAGAAACAAATGAATTAATAGGATTAATTTTAAAACCACATAGGACTATTTATTAACATTACACTTCAATCTTTTTAGGCAGTTAAAATAAATTATTTATATTCCTAAAAAGGATGTATTATAGCCTATCGATCTTCATACAATAATTTTTATGCATTTTAATACTGAAAGGTATTATTTTTATTATTTTCAGAAAATAAACAGTTAAGGACAGAATTTTGTCATATTTTATAAATAAAAAATTTACTTGACATAGAATCTTAAGTACTTCTTAATACTTAAGTTAAGAAAGTATTAAGAAAAAAGTTAATAAGTAATAGGCAAATTTGATACAAATTTTCATAAAACAAATCAAATGTCTATTTTCAAAATTAACAAATGCAATTATAGCAGTTGTTACAACTAAAATAATTTCTATTTCAAATTTATTTCCAAAAATTTTTCACATGTCATTCAATTTGATGAAATTCATTAACACTCCTTTCATTACCATAAATTTATGGGTTAGACATTTTCTTACCATTAGATTCTTTGAACTTTATTCTACAAACTATGTTATGATTTACAAAATATCCTTTTTGATACATACACATATATTAATTCAGCTATAATCTATTTGTACAAATATATTAATGTTTATTCATTAATTCATTCTTGTGTGCAACTTTTACAGTGATTTAAGGCAAATTTAGTGAAAGAATTAACTTCCTAGATTTGTGAATAAAAATTTTTAAATATATATAATTTATATATAACAAAATTATGACAAGTAAAACAAATTGCAAATACCTAATTTCATAAGTATTCTGTATTTCACTTTTTTTTTGTTTTTGTTAGTTATGATGATGCTTTCCTTATTTAGAACAATAATCATGATACTCAATAATATAAAACTGGTGAATTAGATCTAAATATTGATAAATGGAATTATGATAATATTCTAATTGAATATTACCTCACTTATTTAAATATAGCATACATAATGAAAATAATAATGACTCAAAAATATTTCTTTATAAGCAAACTTCTAAATTTAGGATTTAGGCTATAAAATCATTAAGTCTAATTATGAAAAATCATCAGGTCACATTACTTTGCAGTCAAATGATATAAACAGACCAAATGTAAAAAATGATAAAATTAATTATCTGATTTTATGTGTAAATTTTTGAATAAACTGTGCTAATCTTCAAACTTTTTTTCACAAAATAAATATTTTCAAATTTGATACAATAATCAATTTGATAGAATCAAAGGAATATAGAAATAGAATACTTAGTTTTCATATAAGAATTAAATGTTTTATTGCAATATTTTTGTCAACTTAAAAAGAATTAAGAACATAAAATAATAGTAAAACTTTTTATAAAAATGAATAAATCTGACTACTAAATAGAATTTCATATTTTCTTTATTTTCAACTTTGACTATTCTTTATTTAAAAGTTATTTTACTAATATTTATGATTTATCTAAAGTATCATTACTCAGATATATTTTTTCCTTCATTAACTTTCCAATAAAATTCTTTATACAAGAACAAAAAAATTTTAATTTCTAAGCTTTTCTGAATTGCTATTGCTTCATTCTCAAGGTTACATCTATATAAACTAGCATTCATACAAATTCAAACACATTTTTAATAAGCATTTAAATAACTTTGCAGTTTATATACATATTTATTTATATTCTTAAAATAAAGTGCAAAATCACGAAACATTATAGTTATTTTTTGGTGATGTTTTTAAGGTATTATTTTATGTAACTTAAATNTTATTTTCAATATTTACAAATTTTATTTTAAATTAGTATTCTTGTATAATAATTTTATTTATTTTTACTTTACTGCTTTATTTTATTTATTAGGAAATAATTAACAAAAATTTATAGTAATTTTCTCACTATTACATCAACTTAGTAAATCTAAAATTACATTGGTGTGCAAAACTTAAGCAACAATTGTATTTTGCCATAATTCCACAATAAATCACCTGGGAGACATGAAATTCAGAATACAGAGGCAGTATTTTGTACTTAAGGATGAAGAAAGTATACTAGTACAAAAATGAATAGAACACATACAGTATGGAATCAAAGCCTCCTTCTTATTGTAATTTTTCACTGAGTGTGCTTACTGCACGGGTGACTTCTTCCCAAATACGAATTTACCTTTCTACCAAGTTGGGTGTTTATTGTACTGATCGCAACAAGCATTCTTCTACAATTTCATGGCTGTCTGCGTAAAAATTACATTGTTCCTTAAGTTTTGCACACCAGTGTATATGTTAATAATAATTGTATACACACTCATTTAAAAACTGTATCAGAAATAAATTAATAATGAAAATATTTGTTATTTGTGTTTGATAATTAACTTCTAATTAAGTAATTATTAATTAAATAAGGAGTATAGAAAATATATGTGTATCCAACTAATTTAAATCCAAATCATTAGCACGTACCGCACATACAATCACCAATAACTTGACACCACGTAAGGAATTCTTCAATGGCAATTATTATTTACTAAAAGTTTAAATTACAAATTTTTTTCACAGAAACTAAATAACATTTTTAAATAAAAGTATAATTTAAGGTTCATAAAACTTGATTAGAATGAGCTTTAATCATTATTATTTTTGAATATTTTTTAATCATTAATAATTTCATACTTATAATGATTATATATATAAATATCAGAAGAACTTCTGAATCACTTACTATGTATGAAGCACACAAATTTAATGAACCTTGATATTTTAACCTTAACAATTAAACCGGAACAAAGCAAACATTTCAAAATATCCTGTTCATATGCATTCACTGTACGATTTTTTTTTTTACCTTTTTAAATCATTAGAAATATTCATTCATAAACTAACAACAATAATAAAGGAGAATGAAATGTACATTTAAATCATATGAAATTGATCACTTACTATTGATTTACGTACTATGATCGTATGTTCCATTAAAGCTCTATTAAAGCGTGTATTTTTTTTCCTTCTTCTTCTTCTAGATTACGCTACTTCATTGATAAATTAAAAGAAAAATAAAAAAAACAAAGCGAACAACCCAACAACCAGCGAAAACTCATACTAACTCCATGACAACGTTTGTTTCATCTAACGCATGCGCATCTTGTTTATCGGATGCGTCATATCAGTAGGTCACATATGCAAATTCTAGTGTTTCGTCACTCTTATTATTATTATTTTTTTTTTTTTGTTCTTTCCCTTTTGTTTTAGATGCGCTTACGGTCGATACTTTTATTTGTCATTGTATTTTCTTTTTAAACATTACGAATGGATTGAATTTACATGTATATAAGGTGAATTTAATTCACACGTTTTGTTCAGAATGTAATAATATTTAATGTGGAATGTATACAAGAATAAATATTTTTTTTTTAAACAAAGTAATGCTCATTTTCGCACAAAATTTTAATGTTTTAGCAGAAGAATGTTGATTTTTTTAATACAGAAATGCTCATATTTAATATTTTTAAAAAATGCATACTTTTTAACACAGAAATGCTTTTCTTTTTAATAGGAAAAATGCATATTTTGAAAAAAATTCTCATTTCAACACAATACATATGTTTTTAGAACAAAGAAAGCTTTCGGTAAAAAAAATGCATACAAAATAATGCATATAAGTTGCATTTTTAATACAATAATTGTATTTTTTAGAATGATAATGCTTTTATTAATGAAAAAACACATTTGCAGTATTTTAAAGCAAGAATACACATTTTTCTTTTAAATATTAAAATTATATATAATAAAATTATTCATTTTTTTAATTACAAGAATTTTTTAAATTTTTATTCCAGAATTAGCTAAAAATAATACATTTTTAAACAAAAATATATACTTCTTAAAAAATTTTATGATAAATATACAAGGACAAATACATTTATAATATTCTGATGCCTATTTTTAAATACAAGAATACATAATTTACATTAAAATATATCGTGTTTTATACAAGAATTTATATTTTCTGTCAGCTGTTAGTATCATAACATTTCTATTATTCGTTTTAAATTAAATCAGATTAAATTCTTGTTATAAATTATCTAAAACAAAGAATTACAATCAGTGAGTCACGATGGTACCCTCGAAATAAATTCTGAAATTTTCGTATAATCATTATCTGCATTTTTTAAATTAAGGCATGACGCTAAAAGTTTCGTGAAAAATTAAATATTACGCAGAGATAATTTATAAAAAAAATAAGAGAAATTTTTGTTTTAAACTATGCATATTTAACAACTTAAATTAGACTAAAAATTTAATAAACATCTAAAGGGAAATAAATGATATATATCATATTTTATTTTCAATATTTACAAATTTTATTTTAAATTAGTATTCTTGTATAATAATTTTATTTATTTTTACTTTACTGCTTTATTTTATTTATTAGGATATACCAACGATGGTTTTACAAGACCTTAATCATGCGATGGAGACCCGCTTGACGATTTTAAGGTACTGTGAAATATATATATATTATTTTTCTGATATATTAATAAATAAAAATAAAGTTAATTAAAGTAATATTTGTAAGCATTTTGTATTACTTTTTAATTACTCAAATTAAATAATTTTACCCGTGATTTTGAGTTATCATATTTCGAATTCAATATTCACTTATCTTCGGAAAAAGGGTCGTCATCACTTCTCTAAACTAGCGTGGTTTTGCGATGCTCCTTTAATGTACTGTATGTTTATACACGTATAATATATGAGGAAAGTCCTTATTAGGAAAAACCTGATATTGTTCAAGATGTAAAATTCAAATTTATTAGTTTCATTTCTACTACTACTTACTTGAATTTACTAGCTTTAAATCCTAGCTTGAATCTTAAACCTTGTACAGATTGCGAGTAGGCTATTGCACTTAGTTCGCGTATCAACATATAACTTGTGTGCCGAGGACCTAAAAAGTATTATAATCTAGATAAAAATCTGAAGTTATCTTCACTGTTTATTTTCTGTAGTTTAACTGTATGAATCTAAATGAAACAATTATAAATGGCTATTCTTTCAGGCATACTTTTTAAAATTGGATACAGAAATAAAGCTCAGTGAACTGATAATCATTTTCTAGTTTATCGTCATACTCATTATTATTTGTTTGTTTTTATATTTTTAGTAAATTAGAATAAACAAAAAATATTTGTTGACGAATCGTAAAATTGTTAAAAACATTTGTCGGGTAATTATCGATCATACGATATCCTTGAACTTGATAGACCATTAGGTTAGATTAAATTCCAAATATGATATTCTATGACGACGTGATTTTGTTTTTTGTAAAGCTATACGATTATGTAAATTTATATCAACGATATAATTGATAGAAATATTAAATGAAGCAATACTGTAATGTTATAACCAGGAAGTTAGGAACGAAATATTGTACAGTCCTTACGAATCAACAAAGACCTTACTCCACCCAGGAATCACACGACACTGATTAAGCGCTGTCGAGAGCTTGTTTGGGGCCTTGGGATATGGCAAGCCCCTTTAGCTTTTTTTTTTTTTTTTTGGAATAAATGAAATACGTACATAGAATATTTCTTTGTTAATAAAAACAGTTTTAAAGATTTTATTTTCTATCAGTAAAAATAATAGTAATTTTATAGGGAGAACGAACTATCAAGGACCCGGAGGAAAATCTCCAGCTTTTTTCCCCTCTCTTCGTCCCTGCACTGATGGCAGTCCGTATTGATGAATTCGAGGCATTTGTCGCTACACTCAGCCGTGATATCCACCTCGCAGGCCTTATCCACTGAAATGCCATCGCCACGCTCACTCCTAAATTGCAGTCTCCTTGGAACAGAAGATCTGTAGTCTTCGTCGTAAAGCCGTGATCCCGGCCTAGATGATCGAGCATTCAATAGGAGAGCATTCGAAGCAGACTTGAGAACAGAAGGCCCTCCACCCTCATACTGAACAAAACAATAGAAGACTCGTAATTTGAATAAGATAATTAATAAAAGACTCGTAGATCAGACAAAGAAATGATCGTGCCAGCAGTAGCGTAACAAGATCTGATGTAAAAGGAAGACCCACTTTAAAATTTAACATGAAACACTATATAGTCTATATTGTAATCATTTTGTGGCTGTAGAGATAAACTAGAAATTTCTAGAATGCCGCCTTTTCTGACGTAGCCTAAACGTAAATACTTCCGACATTAAGTAGAACTTTCGTTGAGGAATATTATATTAAAGTGTATCAGATTTTATACACTTTTTAAGTATGACAATTATACGTTTTACTACACGGCACGGTTAACAATTTTTAATTAAAAATTACGTCATGCATATTGTTGTGTAGGTTACAGGCCTATTGGTCAGAACAATCTACTTGGTGTAATCAGATTATTTAAATTATCTTCACCTATTTATATAGACGACTTTTTAATTAATTATAAATATTGGTATGTAATATTTGAAATAATTTGCTTTTTTTTGTGATAGACTTATCCTACGTTCCAATTTTGACATCTCTCAAAATCTGCCACTTTAGGTCCGGGTCTACTGTGCCTACTGCTCATTTCACAGATTATCTATTTTTTCTTTCAAATTATGATAATGACAGACATTTCCTATAGTTGAAATATGTATAATATGTAGCCTATATCCTTATCAGTTTATTCGTAAAAGTATAGTAATAACGTGTAAAGTGAAAAGATTTTAAATATAGATATTAACAAGGACGTTTATTATCTTGTTTATAATAGATAAATAACTTGTTAAGTTTTAAAATTTCTTGATAATATTTGGAGTACACTTTTGATTATTACAGAACTAGGATCAAGTAATAATGAATATTTTTGAAAAATATTCAATGAAAATAAAGCATATTTTCTTTAAAAATACATCTAATTTTCTTTAAGTGTAATAATAAAATAGTCATGTTTGTAAGAACTTATCATTAGGCTGCAATTTGAAAAAATTGTAGACCGATAAAGTCTAGTGTTGCAACGAATAGTATTCGTTACAACACTGGCCGAATAGCCAAATATTCGGCCAAACTATTCGGCTTGATTAACGCACGTACGAAAATTGGCACGTAAACCGCATTATGGCAAGGACACTGCTCTCTAATTTCCCATTGTCACTACGCTTCGCCAATCGCGTTAATTCTTGACAGTTATAGCGGACAGACAAGAGCGTCATGGCAGTATGTGATAAGTGATGATATCAGATGTGGATAACAATGAAATGACCTACACGTGTAAATAACGGAAAAAGAACAGAGAAGGACTGCGAAGTGAAAATGTGAAAATAAATATGAAATTGAGTTGATAAACATTATCGAACAAGTCGAGGCAGCTTATTGGCGCGAAATTCGCGGCCATCAATGCCAAACAATTGTTGTCATAGACTTCGGAAAGCTAAATGCTTGTAATGAAAGTCACTTAGCGTACACGGACGAAAGCCTGGGGCCGTTCGGGCTACCAAGCTGTCTCGAATCTGTGAAATCATAACTGTGACTTATACTGACGTCCTATCTGTCTGGAATCTGTGAAATCATAACTGTGACTTATATCGACGTCCTATCTGTCTCTTTTCTCCGTTGTTACCAGGCTATGAGTCACGTAATTGTAAAATGGGAAATCTACGACGGAAAACTGACGAATCGAAAGTATCGTGAGGGCGTATTATGATGTGCATAGGCATACGTGGACTAGAGCAATAGAGGAAACAGAAAGGGAAGAGCAAAGACGAGCACTTAAAATGAAGGATAGGCATGATCAGATCCTCAGATGTGCGACGTATACACCTACACGACACAACACGTGTACACCTATTCGTTGAAGAATAGGTGTATACGTGTGCTGATCTTTGTAATTATAAATTGTGAATACATGTGACTAATATTATTTTCTTTTTTATTTTGCGCATGTTATAAGTTATAAATAAATATAAACAAACAACACTAACCCGATAACATTAAATCTAAATTCCAAAATGATTAATTTAATGTGTTTTTGTTATTTCCTACTCCTGTTTTTAGGTTTTAGGTATTCGGTATTCGGCCGAATAGCGAAAAATAGGCCGAATAGGCCGAATACCAAATAGTAACCGAATATTCGTTACATCACGAATAAATTCCCACTGTCATCCGTCTGTCTTTCCTTAATATCGAGAACGGAGTTAGATTGATGAAATCCAGATATGGAAAGATTAGCTGTAGGAGGCCCCGATTAACTATATATAAAATTCCGATGCAACCGTAAGTTATGTTATTTCAATTTAAAATTTTTCCCCTGAAAGGTGTTAGACCGGCACGATTCTATAGCTAACGGAAAAGTATGATGTAAGGGGCAAGAGACTACAATACTAATTTGAGGTGGAGAGCATATATTTTAAATTAAATAAATTAAAAATTGCAGCTCGAGCAATAGAATTTCATGGATAACATTGGATGTTGCAAAACTTAGTGTATGATATTCTTTCTATTGTCTCAATTCTTCCATTACAAATTGGGCGACAATGGTTAATTTAAGAAAATGGACACTACTAATCTCTAGTACAGTATAAATATCGGTAAGCCAATATTTAATATATTACTACTAAGTATTAATATAAATATAGAATGTAATCTTATGCTGATATTACCAATTTTTGATCACAACTATATGCCATCGTTAGGATGTAATGTGAATAGGTTTATAAGTAGTTCTTTTTCCTTCTTTCTTTTGCAGATAGATATAAAAGGACATGTAGATTCAAAAGACTACGATTTAAGGGAAGCTTGGCCCCTCTACTTCTCTCTGAATACACCTCTAATTACAGCTATATATTTACATACACTGCCAAACCTTGATTTAGCGCCACCATTTGTTTGCCTCTGAAACCAGCACTAAACTGACCCTCAAATGATAAGTACAGTATTTCCTAATGTATAGTAATTAGGTCTATACACGAGTTTGAGCTTTAGAAAGTTGTCGTTTGCGATGCAAAATATACAATTTGGCATCGCAAACGACAACTTTCTAAAGCTCAAACCCGTATTGCAAAGATTCACAAGTAATTCACAAAAAATTGAAGGGTTCTTTACTTAATATTTATGAGGAATATCCATTTAGAAATACTCTTTGACACTTTACGGGAGTGAAGCTATTTAGAAATACGTTATATCGAGATTTTACTGCATTTGTAAAACATTATAATTTTATTTTTTTTTATAATGATCATTTTGCTTAAATATTTCTCTAATAATTTAATAGCTTATTTATAAATACATGAATTTATTTTTTTATTCATCTATAACTTTATAAATCTCAAGTGGCAATTACCAGTTTTTAAATATAATAGAACAAAATAATTTTAAAACATGATTGCCATTATGTTAATGTTTTCAGGGCCGGATCATCGCATAGACAAATGAGACAAATGTCTAGGGCCCGGTTTTTAGAAGGGCCCAGTCAAACTGTCTATTTTGAAAAGATTTGTAAATAAGATAGATTACTCTTCTGTCGGACAACTGTATAATACTGGTAAAATATTAAATTATTTAAATATTAACCAAAAAGGTTAAATTAAACAAGTAAAACGACTAAACCGTATTTGGGACACGACTATGTCTCGGAGACACTACTAAGCGGAATCACTTTGACGCTCAAAGCGAATCTCTTTCTCATTCTCCAATCGTCTTTGGTATCGCTGCTTTTGGGTCTGCGATCGTTCAAACTTCGCCAGCCACGACCACGAGGTCGTCCACCATGCATTTTCGATGAAATTAACCTATCCAATTTCGAAATTTCTCTCCGTTGCGTGTCGGCCCGGGTTGAATTTTTGTCGATGCCTAACGAAAATTTCTCGTCTTTGAAAAAAATAATCGTGGCTATTGTATCGTCCGAAATTATTTTTTTTATTTTGCACAAACAATATACAGTTTAACCTGATTATAACGTCAAATTTTTACTGGTTTCACGATTTTATTATACTAGACAATGTTAAAAAACCTACTTGTAACGACATAAAACCCTGTTTTAATGTCATATTTGAAGCACTCCCAAATTTACAAAATTAGATTACAAATTTTATTTAAGAAAGAAAATACTACATGTTCAGTCCTAGGGTCATAGTCCATTTTCTTGAACGACTGTGGGTGGTACTCTCATCACCTGACTTCGGTTTGCCTGTTTGTAGAGAGAGTCGCCATTTTGTATTTTACTTTTACTCGGTTCTCAGTCCCGAGTACCTACAAGTCTGGTTTTTTTTATGCGCGCATGATTTGGGCACTTAATACTCTGTGCCAAATTGCAATTCCTGACATGTACTCCTTCATACCTCTAACCAGATAACACAGCAAGCAGTACGATTTTATAAACAAGACATAGTCTTGTTGACAATTATTTTATTTTAAGGTAATATTGTTATTTTACAACAACTTTTGTTAGACATTCAATAAAACAAATTTCAATATTTTAAATTTATAAACAAACTGTTCAAACCTTTCTAGAAAAACTAAAATTTATTGTTGTGTATTAAATATTTTTTATTAATAAAAATTAATAAACAGTTTTTCACATTATTTAGTTTTGCTTTATTTATTGTTTTATATTTTTTGTGTGCTCTATTCCTAGTGTGAGAAAGGGGGGCCCGTAAGAAGAAAATGTCTAGGGCCCCAAAGAGGGTTAATCCGGCCCTGAATGTTTTAGTAGATTACATTAAATACTTTGTCCAGTTTAGATTTCAAATTAAGTGTAATTACAAAGAATAAATTATATATTAAATAATAATTATTTTAAACATGTTTATCTATTAATTAATGTAAATGAATAAAAAACAGGAGATCCAAAGTGGTCGATAAGGCATTTTGGAGTCGAAAATTAGTCGGCGGTCGATTGAAGACGATTCGATAAAAATTATTTGTCTAATGAATTACTGTATATTGCTATATAACAGTTCAACATGCTGTAAGTTTCCCACTGTAAATAGATATTTTGTATGAAAAAGGTGTGTAGATTTACATTGAATTACCTGATTTATTTATTTATTTATTATTGATTGTATTTTTAAAAAAGAAAGAAAACGAGGTCGAGAAAAGATCGAGAAATCCTTGAAAGGGTCGACCACAGTCGAAAAACTGGTGGTCTATGATAATAATTAAAACCTAAGCAAAATGAAGCAGAATATATTGATTAATTTAAATCATATAAAATACAGCATTATAATAACAGTAATTATACTAAGTGATTTCAATCATGTAAGTTATACTGAGCAGTTAAGGGGCATCTATTATTATGCGTATAGTTTTTTAGTCATTTTTGAACACTTTCCTCTTATGTACAGTACAATGATGTAATTTTTGCAATCCCTTTCCTCCCTTAAACTCGTAATTAATGGACTGCCCTAATACACTTATTGAAAAGAATTTAGAACTATTTTGCAAAAATTTAAATATTATTTTCGGTTAAATATGTTTATAAAATCAACTAAATTAAAATTAAATATTTGTATACTAAAATTAAATATGTGTATTGTTCTAGGTAGACTTCTTTCTTTTCGTTCAGCTGTTACAAAAATATATTTCTAAAATTGTTTTCAGTATGAGGAATCCAGATTGAAATCCAGTCCGGAATTTCATAATGTTTGAAGAATTCTTATCTTTAATTTTGATTTCTTAAATTTAATTTACCAAGCTGATGATATGATATAACTTAACTTGTAAAGTGTATAATCAATGATGCAGACTTGATATCCTGTGTTAAAAAATACTTAATTTTTAATTTATTGTATTTAAAAAAAATATTGAAAAAGTCAATAAAAGTAAAATTTTCGTAGTAAGATTCTCACAAATTTTAAAATAATGTATTAGGAACATCCAAACTACTATACTGTAATAGTTATTATATATGAATAGTATATTACACTATCCAAATAGAAAACTACCTTACTAATAATTTAATTAATAGAGTAACCAGACATCCTCTTTTTTCCCGGACATTTTTTACATTTTGGCTTTGTTTCTGATGTCCATTAGAATTTTTATATTGTCATAAATGTCATATATTTGAAGAATTTCTAAGTGCTTTTAGAGATGGACATTAGATAAATAATTAAAATTTACAATAAATGTATTGATTTACGATGTAAATTAAACCTGTATTTGATAACTTAATTTATTGAGAAAAAAATATAGGCCAACTACATTTTGGAATATAGTGTCTTCGTTTTTCCTTTTTTGTTTACCCTAAACAATTATTAATTAATTTATTTACAATTTAAATTCTACTTTAGAAATTAAAAACAAAGATTAAAAAAGAAACAGTTTATAATTTGTTTGATTTAAAAATTTAATAAAATTATAATTTCATAAA
Source organism: Centruroides sculpturatus (assembly GCF_000671375.1). Lineage (NCBI taxonomy): Eukaryota > Metazoa > Arthropoda > Arachnida > Scorpiones > Buthidae > Centruroides > Centruroides sculpturatus. Next base: position 362,390 of record NW_019384863.1, read on the forward strand.
AATAAAAATTATATCAGTTTAAAGATATAAATTTCTTTTTCTATATTACATAGAATGGAAATTAAATAATAACAGTAAAAAATTATGCTGATTTGTATTTCTGTCATTGTTTGTTTACAATTGTTGCTATGGCGTTTAACATTGATCGAAGAACAATTTTGTTTTACCCAGAAACATTACAATTAATTGCCTTATAAACATTTTCATACTCTAAACTCTTTAAAGTTAATTGTTTGAATATATATATATATTCAAACAATTAACTTTAAAGAGTTTAGAGTATGAAAATGTTTATAAGGCAATTAATTGTAATGTTTCTGGGTAAAACAAAATTGTTCTTCGATCAATGTTAAACGCCATAGCAACAATTGTAAACAAACAATGACAGAAATACAAATCAGCATAATTTTTTACTGTTATTATTTAATTTCCATTCTATGTAATATAGAAAAAGAAATTTATATCTTTAAACTGATATAATTTTTATTTTTATGAAATTATAATTTTATTAAATTTTTAAATCAAACAAATTATAAACTGTTTCTTTTTTAATCTTTGTTTTTAATTTCTAAAGTAGAATTTAAATTGTNCCATATTAAGAAAAACTGTTTATTCTAGTTTCATTAAGTGATTTCGTACTACATGATACCCTCCACACTTTTCTCTTGTTACGCGAGCAACTGAAATGCAGAAAATTAACTTATTCTATAATTTATAGGTCTAATAATGTTCTTCTTTCCTCTATACTTCTGTCGGTAGAGGAAAATACTATGCTATAATATAGATATAATTTAAGGTAACTTGTATGACGGTTTTTTGGGCGTTTAAAAGTACCTAAAATAAATAGTTAAGTAGAGTTTTAAAAATAAATACGTATTAAAAATGTAAATGGTTATTTAAAGTAAATATAAAAGTATTATATGTAATCATCAAATCGAAATTCGATAACGATTATTAACTATTAAATATCTAAATATTTTTTCATCTTTTAATAATGTATTTAGTTATTTTTTCAAAATGGAGGTCATACAGATACTATTAATATAAAACTCAATAATTTAAAATTAGAGTATTGAGTATAGGTTATAAATAGATAAATTATAAGATTGATTCGCAAAAATTTCGAATTAAAATTTTAAAAATGTACAAAATTTAATATTTAAAATAATATCTTAATAAGTTATAATTGATATTTAAAGTAATTAAATGAATATAAATTCATTAAAAGTGAAAATTAAAAATATAAACAATAAGAATAGTGACGATCAGAATTAAATATTTTAAAAACTTTCTTGATTATGTTGAGGAACATCGAACAAGGAAATAAATAATAGAGAACAATATACAGTACTGTACATGTACAGTACAATATATTATTTTGATATGTAATTATTATTTCATGTATAGTGTGTGTATATTGTATATATTTTAATGCATAGATTATATTTTATTTAGCCTATATATAGAAAAAATATATAAAAGATATATTTAAGCCTTCAATACATTCCATATCTAATATGTAAAACAACAGAGATTTAATAAATTTTCCATATTTCGTTTCTATATTTTGATTTAATTCTAAACATAGAATGTTAAATTAAATCTTGTTGTTACATTAAATGAATAACTCTAGTTTAGTTATTTATGTGTTATATGCACTTGTTTGTTCAGTTATTAGTAAACAGGGATTGAAAATGTTATTTTTAAAATTAAAAATTAATGTTATATAATACAGGAAAACTGTTATAGTATTGTACGAATATTTATATTTAAATTGATTTTACGTTTACAAAACAAATTTTTAGCCTACAAAGAATAGATTATATCAACTTTTTACTTTCTGTAAAGGTTTAAATTATTCAAAATTTTATATTAGTCTTGCAAGTAATTTTTTCTTCATTAATCAGAGATTAATATATTTGATTATACATTACATTTTGTATTTATTGTAATAATTTAAACATAATTAAATTGTTTATATTTTAAGTACATCAATCATTCATCGAGGTAGCCCAAAAGTTAGTCAACCGTGTTTTTGTTTTGGATAAAATTGATAACATTTGTAAGCAAAAGAATATTTGAATAAAACAGCAATTTAATTTTTATAATGGTTAAATGAGTTTTGAGCCTTATTGTATTTATGCATGTTTTTTTAACGCTACAAAAGATTTGCTACTTTTCTCTTTTCGTCATTAGAACATTTTTCAAGTTCCTGGAATTCCTGGAACATAAAAAAACCATTGTTTATGTATATATTATATTTCAATATATTTTATTGTTATTTTAATACATTTACGCAATGACATAAATACAGTATTTTAATTAAAATAAAAAGTTTCATTATAATAAATTTTATTTTGAATTAATGCCTACAAAGTAAAAAATTAAGCATATAACAAAAATATACGGATATTAGCATGAGCCAAATGCAAATAAAATGTTTTTATTTTATTTAACGAACTGTCCGAAGAAAAGAATAATCATTTATTGTAGTGTTTTTTTCAATTTTTTTTAGCGAGATTGCGGCCGAAGTTTTCTTCTTTAAAACGTCCTCAACCTCGTTATTCTATCGCCATATTACGTGCCACTTAACATAAACAACAACAAAAAAATCTTTTTGTGAATTAAATAAAACAGTATTGTTGTTCCTTAAAATAGTAGCAGACTAGCAGTTACAACAACGATTAATTTTCGTTTACGCAAGGAAAGCAATTAAAATTAAGTCTTAATTGGCATTTAAAAGTGGCATGATAATTGCCTTTAGAAACTTCCCGATGTTCCACTATTTCTAAGTTAAAATAATTTGAACTAAATATGGACAATTATAAATACATTTTTGATTTATAGAAAATTTAATTTTATACGAAATAACCCGGAAATAACCAGGTAACCACATATAATTTTGCTTATGAATATATATTTTTTTATAAATTATGTAAACGTTTATTTGTTATAACAATGAAAAACTCGTATAATCAATTTAAAGAGGTTTTAATTTTGACATGTACACTTATTGTTCTTTGGGCTTCTTTCGAAAATAATTTATTTAATATCCTTCAAAAATTTTCGCGCACACCGGTTGAAAATCACTGATTTATTGCATAAACTGACTCGGAGGGAACAAGTATAATAAATGTGTTTATTATCTGTAGTTGTTTCGCTGTACCTGATTTATAGTGATATTAATCATAAGTTATAATGATATTGTTTCCGGATTAACGTCAATAATAACTTACGTTCCTAAAAATCAGACGTTTTACATTACATTATTTTAAATTATAATGTCTTACAACGCATTCCAAATATTAATTTCTTAAACGTAAGTAAAACATAATTAAATGCAAGTAACAAATTACAGTAAGCTACATGTATTTCCTCTTAACTGCAAGAGATAGGTTCAAACTTCCCAGCAAATGCTTGAAACCATGAATTATACTGAACCGTATATAATATATGCTTTTTAACACAGAAACCTTTGATAAATTAAATTTTAGTTTTAAAATATTACACACAGCCACATTAAACAAAATAAATTCTATAAAATACTGTACAGTAGGGTTATTATTGACGATGCCAAGGCAGGTGAAATTTAAAAATTAAAATTTATGAGTTTCTAAGTTTTGAATTACTTTATTTAATATTTCCAAACCGCTGTTTGAGAATACGCTGGTTGATGAAACAGCGGATAATGGAGATATACTGTACATAAATAATAATCAAACACTATCGTACTAAGATTTGGAATGCTTTAAAAATATATTTCTGATCACTAATGATATATTTAGTTGTTAACGAGCGAGCAGTTCCTTTATATGCAGTATCGAAATATTTAGTCTGTACGTCGTACCTATACATTACGTTTTGTACCTTGTTTCAGTCGAGATTGAAACGATCGAGGGAGGTCGCACCAAGGCAAACGGGGTATAAGGCTCTAGTTTAGTAGTGTTACAGAGTATAATACGTATATTTTAATATATTTTTTAAAAGAAACAAAACCGCNTACCTATACATTACGTTTTGTACCTTGTTTCAGTCGAGATTGAAACGATCGAGGGAGGTCGCACCAAGGCAAACGGGGTATAAGGCTCTAATTTAGTAGTGTTACAGAGTATAATACGTATATTTTAATATATTTTTTAAAAGAAACAAAACCACTAAGAAATGTTAAATGTGTTTAACAAGGTTCGGAAAACTTTGAAAATGTTAATAACGGGTTCGGCCGAACCTGTGCGAACCCGCTGAATATCACCACTGTGTATATCTAAGTAACAATTGCAGGATAAGAAGTGGATGGGATATAGGTGGTTCGCAGTTCTTCAGTTATTACTCGGTTTAAGTAGTCTTATGGTCGAATAATAAAGTTATTCGACCATAAGACAACTTTATCTAATGTAACATCGTCACAATGCCGGACTGCTGTTTTTAATCATATTTTTTTAAATTAAATAAATTTAAAAAATATGCTCTCTACCTCAAATTAACAGTGTCTTGCGCCTGTACATCATACTTTTCCTGTTAGCAACAGAATCATGCCGTCATCGATTTAACTCCTTACAGGAAAACATTTTCGAATTAAAATAACATGGCTTCCGGTTTGCATCGGAAATTCGTATATAGTTAATCGAGGCCTTCTGCCCCCAAGCTTTCATATCTGGTCTTGAATTTCATTCATCTAATACTGTTCTAGAGATTAAGGAAAGTCAGACAGACAGACGGACGGATAGACTACAGTGAGAGTTTACAGATCTACAATTTTTTCAAATTGCAGCCCAGCCCAATCACTGAAATAGGCCGGACGTCGATCCATATATGATATATTGCCTCAATATTTTTCTACCAGAAAATTGTTCCCCTCCAAAGATATATGCGTATTTATTACAGAAATTGCTTTTAGTTTGCTTTGGTTTACAGTTATAAACTAATGTTATACAGTCAGTTTAAATTATATACATGTTACCGCTAAAGCTCGAAAATCGTTAATCTGCAGATTAACTAGGGTGATCCGTTAAAGTTGTGAAAATTGTTCCATTTCTCAAATTACCTAGATAATGTGCAAAGTATCTAGGTAATCCGCACATTATCTACTAGGCACTCGGTAAAGTGAAAATAAGATCTTTGCCACAAATAAATGTACCACAAATAGGTGTGCTTGTCGCAGAAACCAATTGCTATGAAATTCAAAGTGTCACCAATCTTTAGACTGCACTAATAAGTAAGCACAATTGGATAATGTTACCTATGGTGAGTAAAATGGCGGTTCGTCTCTGATTCCAGCAAACAGAAGAAAGGAAACATTGGGGACGCACGTTCAAACCTAACCTCACCTAACCTATTCTAATAATTTGTGTGGTAATAATTATGGTAATTTATTAGAATAGGTTAGGTTAGAACGTGCTTCCCCACTGTTTCCTTTCTTCTGTTTGCTGGAATCAGAGACGAGCCGCCATTTTACTCACCATAGGTAACATTAACTGCACAATTATATCATGCGATCACAAGAAAAAGTATGATAACTTTATTATTTTTCGTCTCCGGTCCAAAAGTAGGGTATCGTTGAAGTCGTCTCGGTCCCCTCAGTTCAGAGAGATACTCAAAGTCCCGAAATTCCATAGGTAATTATTTGTATAATAATTTCCCTCATTGTATTAATATTTTAAATCGTTTGATTTTTTGTTTTTTAATTGGTTGATGATTGATTCTATCAACTAATTTGTCGGTTGTTTGATTGTATTAACTCGATTCTTTAGATAGCGAAAATTAAATAAAGAACATTATGTAAATTTAAGCGTACAGAAACGTTGTTGTTGTTTCAGCAAAGATCTTATTTTCACTTTACCGAGTGCCTAGTAGGTAATTTGCAGATTACCTAGATAATCTGCACATTACCTAGGTAATTTGAGAAATAGAGCAATTTTAGCAACTTTAACGGATCACTCTAGTTAATCTGCAGATCAGCTAGGTAATCTGCAGATTAACGATTTTCGAGCTTTAGCGGTAACATACATACCAAAAACAGTAAGACGTCAGAGTTGCAGGTTCAGACATTACTACAAGATGCAGGGATGCATTAAAGCAATAATTCGGCTAACTCATAACTGTTTTTTGTATCAGTACCCTGTTCATCACGTTACCTGTTCGTCACGTGCAACTTTATGAAGAAATATTACTCCTGTCTACATTGATAATGCTTACTGCTCATACAGTCATGGCGATGTTTTCATCTTTATATTGTATAGCTTTAGGCATAGTTTTTAGTTTAATTTTATTTTTTTCACCTTGTATAATTTTTAAGTATACTAAAACCATTTGTTAATACCAACTGATGAGGGGCTATTTTCCAATAGAAAATAGTCCCTCATTAGTTGGTATTAACAAAAGTTGGTATTACATAAGTATGGAAACCGAAAAATCCAAAATTCATTTCGGACTATTTTCTATTGGTTTCCATATTTATGTAATTATCTTATTTTACACCCCTTTTTGTTTTATTAAATGTTTTTACTTTGATTCTTGAGCGTTTATGCCCATTATCATTGGTGTGATAAGCCCTTACTATTATCTGCCTCACGGTTATAAATACGAGTACAGTAATACCTCGAACTTACGCGATAGTGGGACCGAGCGGTAACCGCGTAAGTCGAATTCGCGTAAGTCGGGGTATAATTTCGCATATAAATACATACAAATAATTTTTAATTGGGGCCGGAGACTAAAGAAAATAAGAAAACAAGAGATTTGAAAATCGCGTAACTCCGGGTTCGCGTAAGTCGGGGTATTAGTGTATTTTAATTAATTTAATATATACGTATGTTTTTTTTTATCATGCTATAAAAATTAGTAATAGTAACGAGAACACTACACAATGGATACGATTTTTATATCCACTCAAAACTCGACAATGAGAAATTTTTCTTATTCAAATTATTGGGTCATTTCATTGTGGGTTTAAACTTTTTAGTATACATGTATAATATTCAGAAAGTTTATTATCAATATACTGTTTTATTTTAAACTAGCAGACCCCGCCACGCGTTGTTGTGGCTCAAAATGTATCTATTATAAATTATAACACTTCCCCCGTGGAGAGAAATTTTTCGAAAAATCCATTCTTAGTGTACATTCTCTTGACGTACCCTATTAAAACGCAATCAAAAAAGCAAAAAGCCGCATCTAAAATAGTATAATAGAAGCCAAGTTCTTCACGGTAAGCCTTAATCCTGTCCATCTCCCGGGGGATTTCGACATGTATATTATATAAAAACACGTGTGTTCGAATGCAGCGTTGTGTCAAAATTTCAAAGGAATCGGTAGGAACAAACGAACATTAATTTTTATTTATATAGATAGATAGAAGATGATCTGCTTTAGTTCATTTTCACAGAAAAGCGTAATGCCTCACAGAAAAGAGTAATGCCTCACAGAAAAGCAAACTTAGGGCGTCGTACTCGTAGCGCCATCTGTTGGACATAAAAGCCTTAACCTAGATTATATCTTTTAATTTATATGAATGTTTAACAGAATAATATACAGCCTATGTCCACCCTGAAGTTCTATTCTAAATATTGGTGAAAGAATTTTTGAAATCGGATGAGTAGTTTCGGAGATTACCCGCTACATCCAAACTTACTTACTTACAAACATTACCTCTTTATAATATTAGTACTGTATAGATAATCAAATCTTGTCAAGTAAATAAGTCATATCTTTAAGAGTAAGTAAATAAGAAGTATTGTTTTTTTAACTAAATAGATTATGCAACGTGACTAACATAAAAAATTTTGCAAGCTGTTTATAACTATCATAAACATGCATTTTTCTTAGGGTGTCATTTATTTAGAGCAGTGTTTCTCAAGGGAGCGATATGGCCCGATGTGGGCGTTTTCCATGTTGAGGGGGCGATTAGTAACAATTTATATTTTGGGGCGAAAAACAATTTTCTGGGCGATTTAGTAAAACATTATATTAAGAATAATTAGATATTTTATTCGTTATATCGTACAATAATTAAACAAATAACATTATACTAGTCACTAGTCTATTCAATGCAGTACGAATTTGGCGTTAGCCTTGGCCCTCGTCATCGGAATTTTGAAGTGAAGGAGGCGATACTACGAAATGGTTTTATTGAAGGGGCGATAATACGTTGAAGGGGCGACGATTCGTTAGAGGTTGAGAAACACTGATTTAGAGCATTGCTGAATTTTTAAAGGTAAGTATTTGGGACATTTAAAACTAAAGTTTTACTGGATATTTTTTGGTTGTAGAAACTAATAAAAATAATGGTACTATACCACAACTAAAGTAGCAATTGGTTCGGTAAATGAAACAGTTACATTTTCAAGATGCATTCAAATAATGAGGTCAATACTAGTTTTAAATATTTAAAGTTTCAAAAAATACTAAATGAAAAGCAATAATGACAATAAATAATAACAATAATGAGTAGTCATTGATAGATAAGAAAAAAAAATTGCTTTAATATGACTTGAATAACAACTTACAAGATCGCTACTGTCAGACAACGTACATACGTTTTGAACGTTTCCTCCTTTTTTGGGTTTGGTAATTTTCTTGAGTAAGCAAATTAAATGCTTCTTTTTCTTTCAATGTAATCATTAAAAGTTATTCCCATATTTTAAGTTTTTCCCCAAATCTGGGTCTTTGATGATTTGTACTCTTTTCTCGCCAGATAACTATCGTAATATGATTTTGCAGGTACTGTAGAACTGTTTGATTTTTTCTTGAGTGTCAATGCTCAATTCCTTCGGGCTTGTTGGGTTTTTAATTTTACGACCTTTTGTTTTTTCCTCAGAAAACAAAGCTTTAAAATCTTTTCAGGTTTTTAAGGCTTATTGATAACGCTGATACCGATACCGGTATCGATATATTTTCTCGGTATCGGATCTGGATACGTTACATTTTTCACAGACAGATGAAAGACCGAATTAGAAACCGAAATGGAATTTTACACTATTTTCGGTTAAGATAAACTTATATAAAAATATTAATGACCAAAAATGAATAAACGTATTACGTTTCATTTCCAGAATCTGTATATGCTTAGAGTTCAGATTACTACTTATAAGTTAAATAAATATTTAGTTAAACAAGCAGTACTTTTGTTTGTTAATCAACTTACTTGTTAGACCATCGGCGATGTTTAAAATGAGCGACAATTTGTATATACTTGTGTGCACTGATATTTGTAAAATTTGAGCACAATAAAGAACTTTTAATATAAACACACTGTTTTGTCTTTTCACCAGCAATTTCTTATCCACCCCTATTCCACGCATAGTAGTACCCACAGAGCCCATTACAGTATCAGGATTGTGGATCTGGAGCTTCTTTTGCGTACATCATACGAGTGTAAACTGAAGTACTGATGCGCTGACTAAACCAAATTCGGGATTCAATTCCTTGGAATAAGCAATGAAATATGTTGCTCTGGGGCCCAATCGGCCTTCATTGTAATGAGTATAGTATATTACCATCTCAGCAGTAAAGACAACTGAACGCGAACCGACAGAATCAACAGCGACTGCCCACAAGACTTCTACTTTCGATATCCGATGCCGATACTGGTATCGATATTTTAAAACTACGCGTGATGTGCGGAGAGACATGTATGTTCTATGAAGTTTAAGTAAATCCAAACGATGTTTCACTGGAAAAACGTTAACTTGAAAGATTATATTTAAAAGAAACATAAATCGGTGTATAAAATAACGAATAACATTATATTAATTGCAGTTATTAAATAGTTTGTAAAAAAAATTTTACTCATCATCTACGATAGACAATGGTATGCATTTACTGAAATTAAAAATTGTCCTTTAGGCATGTAAATTTATTATTGTTATTATTATTATGTTGGGTTTAGTGGGTTATACTCAGTTGATACCGGAGGCTGTGTAATATGCCAGATCAGAGTCAAAGCATAGCAACCAAAACAAAACTAAAATTAAATAAGTGTGTCAGTGTCTGTATTCAGGAATTTCCTAACAATGTGTCATGTATTCAATATAGTGGCCTTCTGTAGTGTGATGTATGTATTTCTACTCAATTGTAATGTTCCCAGGCTTTTGTGTAGTGTGTGTGGTATCACACCTGTACAGGAGAGAAC
>NW_019384863.1:373350-376088 GCF_000671375.1 Centruroides sculpturatus
TATCCGGTTTTTCGTTATTCGCCCCCTAGTGAACATTACAGGCATTCCGTGACAATAATAAATTCCTATTACAAATATATTGAATTATTTATATTGTTATATATTGGGCAAATAATAATTTTTGGGCCAAATGAATAATAATAATAATTTATATTGTTAATTTAAATAATAATTAAAATTGTTAATTTGAATGTTTGAAATATGACACACGATAGGGGCGCCTCTAGCGTCCGTTATCAAACGGTTACGGGACAGACGGACAGTAGAATGGGTTATATATATAGATATTTTAAATCAGAATACTTCTGATTTCCACTATTTATTATTAATTTAATATAATACATTTTAATAATGCTCATAGCATGCTTTAAAGCAATTTGAAGTAAGGAAATTATCGTTATTAAGGATAATGTGTTATTACAGTATAATGATTATTATTTAAATTAATTTAATGGTAGAATCATTAGTTTAAATTTATTATTATAAAATTACAAAATGCAAATATAAAATATTTTTTAAATATCCGTAAAACCAATTTATAATTAATTATTTAAATTTTCTTAAAAAGTAGAAAATGAAAAATAATTTATAATTGATTTTTACTTTCCCGGCTGTTATACTGTAGCCTATATAACAAAGAAAAATTATGGCGATCGGTTAAAAAATGACCCCTTAAAGGTTTTTACATTTATGACTCAGCGCACCTTGAAACGTCGAGAAAGGAAAAAAAAATTCGTGTTTTTTTCCAGTATGTATGGATATTTGTGTGTGCATACATGTGTGTGGGGGGAGCACGATTTTGTTCACTCTCTTCAAAGCTTAATAACTCCTGTGCTTTTTGTCGAAAATTTCTGAAATTTGCAGGAAGGTTTGTGTATTAGGGGATTGATGCTATTAAAATTTTGTGGTTAATAGTCGAGGGGGTGGGAGATAAAGGGGAGTCGTATGTTATATCTCTAGTAGGGTTAATGACAACTTTACTCGTTATCAGCATTTACAGTTTTTTCTAAAAGCCATCCCTATCCTCAAGATCAAGCTATTTTATAATAATCATAAATAGAAAATTTGATAATAAAATATAACATACGGCGCCAAACGTGCAATTTTAAATGTCGCCGGGAAAGTTAAGTAACTCGTTGCTGGATTTTTAAAAATTGATTTATCAAAAATCCATATTATGTTAGTCAGTTGGAGAAATCGATCATCAATAATAATAATAATAAATTTTGGAGAAAAAAGAAGATTCGAATGGCAATTACATTATCTAGATCAGTGTTTTTCAACATGTGGGTCGCGACTCCCAGGGGGTCGCAAAGCCTTACACGGGGGGTCGCGGGTGTAAGAAAAGACAAGTGTTTATAGGTCCTACACTACAATAAAAAAAAAAAAAAAACTAGAATTTCAGTGAGAAGGCTTTGCCTGTTTATTTTACAGTACAATTGGTTTTTCGATCGATATTTAAAGAAAGAAAATTAAATACGTAGTTTTTAAAATCACTGATATAGTTTAAATATGGCCCTAGGGGGGTCGCCAGAATTTTTAACTTGTAAAGGGATCGCGTATTCAAGAAGGTTGAAAAACACTAATCTAGGTCACAGACGCTGTCTGGAAGCCAACACGTGCCAATGTTATATGACATTGATGTTTATTTTCAGTCGTACGTGTTTCCCGCAATTTATAGAAAATTTATGATTAATTTATTCGATAGATGAACGTTAAGTATTTCATTTAACGAAAAATTAAAATTAAAATTTTGGAGGGTTTATGAAATACTTTATCAAAACCCCATTCGTGTTAAACAGTTCGACGAATTTGAGTCAACCAGTTTGATTTAACATGTAAATCCCAATGCTACACGATCGGGCAAAGAAAATGAATTCGTGTTATTCCGGTTTGAGTTAACCAGTTTCCACTGTACATATATTACAAATTAGTATAATATAAATTTAAAGTGTATAAATTCTTACCGAACTGAACACAGAAATTTCATAATTTTTATGTAAATAATTTGCCATTTGCTTGAGAAATTTTTTAATTTTTTAAAGTATTCTTACTTTTCATTTATTGACATTGTCATTATTTTTCTAGCAGTAATGCCGTGATAAAAAGAAAAAAACGTAAGACACAAGAAACAATTCTAAAACAATTTAGATAAGTTAAGCCTATAAGAGTTTTTAAATTATTTAATTTTAAGAAATTCAGAACCTTTATCAAGCTCTGCCCTCTGGTGCCAAAAATTATAAATATTTGATGACAAATATTGTTGTTTAGTTTTGAGTATTAAGTAATTTTACACTGTAAATAATTGCTAGATTGTTTAATCAATTTTTCCTTTCGTGTACTTAAATTATAATTTAAAAATACAAAAATGAACAAGTACAGAAAGAGCATTAATGGCATTATTTTATTTTATTTTTTAATTTCTGACAAAATACAGTCGACCCCCATAACACTACTGATTTTTCCGTTTTATATGAATTCCATGTTGTACGAGTCACTTAGATTTTACAAATACGTGTGCCGGGCTGTGAACGGCTCACGTATTTGTAAAATCTAAATGACTCGTACAACATGGAATTCATATAAAACGGAAAATCAACAAACAGTGTTATAGGGGATCGACTGTATTAAAAACTAGCAGATGCTCGGGCAAAAAATAACAACAGCAAAGATTAATTAATTAAGATTATTAGATTATTTCGTACTTCTAACCCTTCTATTATATTATATTATAGTAT
>NW_019384863.1:376157-384571 GCF_000671375.1 Centruroides sculpturatus
ACTGCGTATAATGGGGCGCCACTTTTAGGGGGCGGCAAAATTTCACAATAAATAATAATAATATCTTGTAAAAATTTGAACTATTTCATTTTATATTTTTGTCGCACCTACGATTCGGAACGATTGAAATGAGCACGGAATTTTTCATTACTTATTCTGTGACGAAACTGAATTTTAGTCTTTTAAATTGAGATACCTAAATAAGGGGGCGGCGAAATTTTCCTCCGCCCTGGGCGGCTGCATCCATGCTACGCCACTGGAATTAGGTCTCCCTATTCCGAGGCTAATTAGAGAATTTTTACATGAGACTAAAAATATGTTCGATTTCCCGAAAAACGCTAAAAACCTCATCTAAAATAGCACAGTAGAAGCCGAATTTTTCAGGATAATCCTTAATCCTCTCCCTATCCCCCGCGGGACGAGAATTTCCATAGATCCTTTCTTAGTGTGCATTCTCATGGCGTATCCTGTGTACCAAATTTCAACTTTCAAGTCCTAACTGTTTGGACTCTGCGCTTATTATTATTATTATTGTTAATAAGTGCCTTAATACTCTCCCTCTTCCCCCGCGGGAGAATTTCGAAAAATTCCTTCTTAGTGTACGTTTTAATGACGTACTCTAACTGTGTACCAAATTTCACATCTTTAGGTTCAGCGATTTGCTCTTGGCCGTGATGAATCAATCACTCAGTCAGGCAGTCAGTCAAAACAAGTAATTTTATATATTTAGAAAGATGAAGACTTCAAACTCTAGAATAATTTTTAATTTCTTTTCTATACTTTGAAAATTTTTTGCAAGTCAACAATTATGATATATATCAGGCTGAAAGAAATGAAATAATGAAGTGTTGGTCATAAATGTGGGACGGCCTCCTCCAAATAATCTTAAAAATATATGAATAATACAAATACAATATGTTATTTGATTATTTCATAAATGTAATATGCTTTAAAATAAATAATTTTATTTAAGTTAATTTAAAATTTTTCCAATCATTGTTTTTACATCAAACATTAAATTTTAAGTTTTTCTGTGTCCGGGAATCATGCCAAATTTTTCTGGCATTCTCATCTATCTGGAACTGGATAGGAATATCATATCATCAGCCTATCTCTCTGGAGATCTGATATCGAATCTGGCGATCAACCTCAGAAATTTTTCGTAAACGGCCCTTTCCGGATGTATCGGGCAACTGACCCTAACATCTTGCCAGCCCCATTGTGGGCCAGGTCGAACACACGATGGAGTTGAAAATAGGGTCTGTTAGTGCCGACAGAACGGAAAGAGACATACAAAAAAAAAAAACGAAGACTAGAGGAAATGAAGGTAATTTGGATTAAAATTAGAGATACCAAGGTTTTATGAGGGGAAAAATGGAGGTGCTAAAAAGGACAACTCATTTATTTTTCAGAACATTTGCAAACAATTCTTTAAAAAATACTGAGTTGATGAGATTGACAGCTATTTGGAAAAATCAGAACACTATAGTTACTAAATTAATATTATAGTATATTTAATTATTAAATTATGTTATAAATTCCAAATTACACTGCGATATTTTTTAAATTTTCAAATCCATTGGTCTTTTGATTCAAAGTTATGAAAAATCTAAAAAAAATTATAATTTTAAAATCGAGTTGTTATGAAGTTATTAAAATTCCTTTAGGAAAACGGTTTAGTTTTATTGAAAGGTATAAACGTTTTTAAAAAAATTACAAGTGTTATAATTTTGTTAAAAATTATAAAAATCTATTTAAAAATTAATTTAAAACTCAAACTTTAATTCTTAAATAATACAATAATACTGTAATTTGTCAGGATTATTTATTAAAATTTATGTATTAATATATATAGAAGCTTTTATACATTACATACAGAAATGGAGATGGTATGCAAATCTTATATGCTTTCTTAATTGGGCTGAAATTTTCAAAAGTTACGGACTTATAAATTTCCACTGACATTAGTCCATTTTTCTATGTATCTGTATATATGTATCCTTCCTTAATCTCGAGAACGGAGTTACATAGATGAAAATCGAAACCAGATATAGAAAGCTTAGGGGAAGGAGACACCAATTAACTATATATGAACTTCCCGTTTGGGCCGGAAGTCACGCACTTCAATTAAAAAATTTTATCCTGGCGGAGTTAGATAGATGATCAGCATGATTTCGTTGTTAATAGGAAAAGTATGGTATACAGTGGCAAGATAATACTAAAATTGAGAGCGTTGTCACGAAAAATTGCAGCCCGTCATTGTGACGGTGTCAAAATAAATAATAGCTCGCTTCTTTTGGTTTCCTTCATACTCAAACTTTGCGTACTTTTTATAAGTTATTTTCTTTGTTTTCATATTAAAGAACATATATATAATTAATTTTTGCCATTGAAAATTTTGTACTTTGTCTGTATGCCATTATTTCTTATTAAAGGGATGTTAAATCTGTCGCCAAACCTTTTATTTCATTTCCTTTTACGAAAACCTCAAATTATTATTATATTTGTCGTTTTTGAAAATAAATAACATAATTTATTTAACTTTAGTTTATGTTTCCATTTCCATTATATTATGGTGAACAACTTAGACAGTTAACATAAGTTCAAACCTATTGATTTAAATGATATTAAATAATAAAACTAATCGCATAAAACAATTTAAAAATTGTAAATTGAAATCTATGCAAATTAAATAAAAGTTAACTTCGCGATATGTATTATGGAATATTTAAAGATATATTTGATCCTCTCTATTATGTCGATAGCATATAAATGGTTAAATATATATTAATAAAATTGTTTTTATCATTATATCTTATAGGTCCACAATCAAATCTATGTCAAATGGACCCGATATAAAACGAAAACCTGTAAAAACGAGAATAAATCTTGGGAAGGGACGGTTTTCTAAGTAAGATACTTTGGTATTTTATAAACCAGAAACCTGTCTAACACGGAAAAGAGACTTTTTGGTTTTAATTGCGTAACAGCCCGAGTAAAGAGGGACTTTTAGGTGTAACGGCAGCTAAATTCTATATTATAATTAAAGAACACCCCTTTACAAATTTTTCTTTGTCCACATGAATAATATAACAATTTATAAAATAGAAAATTCTAATCTGTAGTATCACGTTACGTTTTAGACAGGTTACGTTTTATACAGTATTAGGTATAGCCTCTATTCTTATACATTAGACGAAAGTGGATTGGATGAAATATTCAGTTGATAAATTAAAATTTTTTTTATTGGTACATTTTATTTCTGTGAGATCAATTTATTTATTTGCATTATTTTATGGAAACAAGTTTAATTCTATTGGTCCTCTGTTTTATACACCACGCCTTTAAAATATGCTACATAACAGTTTAAATACTATGGAGACAGTTATCGATTCAGTAAACAATCTGAACAACTCTCAATTTCCTAAATATCGAGATTTTAATGAATGGATGAACAATAATTTAATTAATATTCTAATAAGTTATTTAGAGGTAAGCAATTTCAAATACAAAAGTTAAAAATTATATAAAATAGTATAAAAAAGTTATATCTTAAATATAAGTCTATAAAAATTTAAATGTTATTGTTAAATTAATTTTAATTATTCGCATATATTAGTTTTTTATTTATTTATATTTATTAATTGTACATAAATCGAAAAAAAATATTTGTTTAAAATATTTCATTTGTTTTTTGTTTTGTTTTTATTTAAAAAATTATTTAAAATATGAAATTTGCGAAAATCTAATATTTTAATTTAATTTCTAACATTGATAATATGTTTAAAAATCACTTTATATATAAATAATTAGCAGACGAATAAATTTCTTACGGAGTTGCAGGCTTTAAGCCTGCTTAGTACTAACATCCTTTATAACTGCCAATATATTAGGTATTGAAAGTCAGCAATTAAGATCCCTAGTTCCTATTTCTTGAGAAAATAAACAATGTCTTGCACCTCTTGGATGCAATATTTTACTCTTAGAAATCGTGTATCCATCCATATCTTCACTCACGAGTTGCAAGACGACTCTGCTGGATTTATTTACTTTTATGTTTTAGTTTAAAAATTAATTTATAAATAAATGTAAATTTTTCAAATATGCAATATATATTTATTCACAATTTTAATATTTAAACAGGTGAAAATATTAAAAACCATTTATTTAGAAGTTATTCTATTACATCTTACATCAATTTCAAGGATTGATTTGCAGAAAATTTCTGATCGATTCAACATTTTTATATCGTGACACTAAATATTTTCCATTTTTATATTCTAAAACTCATTACGTATTATAAAAACGTTCTATTGAACGAATACCCAGCAATTATACAAACATTTAAAGGCTACTTTACCAATAGAATTTTTTTATCCTTGGTTTCATAAATCACTTCTGTAAAAGTTTAATGTTTGTACAGAAATCCTAATACTAAATATATTGATATTGGAATTTTATAAGCGAATAAATATTTATTTATTTATATGCTGTTGGATGCGATTAGAATGCTTTTAAATTTATAGAAAAATTGAGAAAAAGTGACACTTAAAAAACAAATTATATATGCACGAGTATTTTATATAATGGCTCGGAATTGTTTACATAATGGCATTATTGCTTCTCTTAATTTAAATGACTCTCCTGATGGCTTTTCAATTAAAATATGCGTGTTAAGATTTCGGAAAATGATCAGAAATTAATTAAGAAAAGGTATTTAAAATGTTAAGATAAAATTAAATTCATTTAAAAGTTTACAATTTGATTTTTTTTTGAACTTTTAATATAAAGTTTAATCAGATTTTTATACGGCTGATAGCATAGATTTGCATGATTTTTAACTCGACTATATCATTAAAATGGCTGTTGTTTGCATTATTTCTTTGTTCATCTCTCAGATAAGAACATTTTCTGAATTACGTACAAGAGTAAAGAGATATCTTCTGAGTAAATCCTATGATTTGAAATAAGGTAAAGTCATCAGACTTCGAAAACATCCAAACTAGTCACTCAGTTAAATCTTTGCTGCATGCTAGTCTACAATCAATAATAGCTCGCGCACCACATCATTACGAGAAGCATCAATCAAATCTATCCTCCGACTAACTTCCCATCTACTACTCTTACTATTGAATTGACTAGTACACTAGTTTAAGTCGACTTCACTAATGATACTATAATTCAGGTCACATATACCCCAACACTGATTCCTCGTTTCTTTTAAACGTTGAATTAATGACTAACCTTTTAGAGAAGTTAAAAATCTGCCGAAATTTATGTGGGAGGTAGTATTTTTTTTTTCTTAATGACCTCTAATGTTTTATTTTTTTAAAGGGTATGTAATTATAATATTACATCTTCGAGTATTGTACATAATGGAATTTTATGTGTAATGTGTAATCCAGTGTACAGTACGTGTACGTGTAGTACGCATTAATTAAAGTGCAATATACCGAGTGAAAATAATTAAAAATTTAAGTGTTTGAAGCTTTAAAATATAAAGAATTTTAACAAATCTTTCCCGTGAACGATCCTCTAGAGGAAACTCCAACCATTACTTCAATTCTTAAACCCTAAGATTTTCTCGGTTGGCAGTTTCTTGTGTTGCCATTTATATTGTACATGTAACACCATTGTATAATAAGAGCCATTGAATTGTACTTGCAAATAATCCGTTTATACCGAGAACTGCTCTTTATTTCTTCCATCAAACAAACCTTTGTGTAGAAATTCAATTTGCACCGCCACATAGAATCATCACACCAAAGCAAGTCGAATGGATAAAGGAAAATATATATATATATATAAGCAGTAGTTGCAGTAGTAGTTGCAGTAGTGTAGTAGATGGAAAAGGCAGTACAGCTAGTCAGCTGGTACAAGCATCTATCATATATAAATGATGTATGTTTAGAATGCTCACCCTGGAATTTTTCGAAGAAAAGCTATGTTACGTAATGAGTTTGTATACTTTCTAAGGCAGTTCACTTGGTAGAACGATAAGTTTGAAGCATGGAAGAAAATATTAAACCAGCGATTTCTGGGGTGATAAATGATCCTTTCTTATGTATTCTTTCCTTTTATATCGATCACCATTCGCCATTTTAATACTATCGATGCGAGTAATTGATAAAAGTCAAATCGTGTAGGACTTTAAAGAATTAATGCCAATTCCCGAAGAATTAATTTCGTCAATGCCTTAAAGGATTTCTTACTCAGCAAACCGATTTTCTAACAAACATAAATGCAGCGTAGCCATTTTTATCCCCGTGATATATCGTTTTAATCTATATATAATAGAAGGGGTATATGTGATGACGTCATGATTTGTGGAGAAGATAAAGGAAAATGAAAGTGTATTGTGACGAAAAAGGATCACGTGCATTGACAGGAGATTTAATGCTGGAAACCTGCTGATCTGAAGGTATAACGACGGTTGATAGAAATTAACAATCTGTGATGATTAATGTTTAAGGTACGAAGAAAGGACTGTTCCTGTGAAGGGAATTTTTACCTGTATAGTGTATCCCCCTGCATTGCCTCCTGAGATTACTTCGGTCGGGGAGATAAGATCCCAGGGAGGAGATGATGTATGGCGAGCCTTATTTTAGATCGATAGTTGGTATGGGATGCGTCAGTGCAGTAGCTCGCTAGGGAATACACTTACTGTCACATATCCCGAAAATTCGACATCCGAACTTTGTTTAAAGGGTCAGAAATTGACGCAACTCTGATAGAGAAAGTTACCAATACAATAATCTTGCTATATCAACTCTCTGGAGATAACGTTTTTCGGGATTAAATTGTATATATACACTCTTTGACATAGATGTTATTTTCTTCTTTCTTTAATTTTACCGTGTAAATTTTGAAAACAAAATGCTTTGAATATAATTGTAAATATAGAATTTCATTATCTGGTTGCATTAAAAAAACAAATGTAAAAATTTAATCGTATTTTTGATTTATTTAATTTAAAATATATGATCTCCATCTCAAATTAGTAATTTCTTGACCTGTATATTATACTTTTCCTGATAACAAAAGAGTCTATGTATCGATAACTCCATCCACTTTTGAAATTGTAGCCTAATGTAGGCTATACTTGAATATAACTGCGCTTATTTTACTATTACTCCGTTTCTCAACTAGTAGTTCGCACCTCCTGTGACATACCCCTATTCTGGAATAATGTCTTAGTGTTTAGAATAAGATAAAGAGGTCACCAGTTTTAAGTGAGAAACACTACTAAAAGTACAGAACCCAAAAATCGGTTAACCGTGTTATTTTACGTGCTCCACATATACACTGATATATATGGTTAAATGACATTTGGGACACCCTGTACTATAAACTAAAGAAAACTACCGTTTATAACTGATAAATCTTCGACTAATATAAGTGCTTTAATATATAGGGTGGTCCAAAAGTCAGTTAACACGGTATATTTAAAGATTCTTTAAAAATACAGCGTATAAAATCATTCTTAAAGTAATCTATACATCCCGGTTAACTAACATTTGGGCCATTTAAAATTTTATTTTGTTTGTTTATAATTACAGGAATTTTTCGTGCTTGGAATGACAATAATTAGATTAAAATAATTAGTTTTTAATTTTAATTCTTTTATAAACCAATATATAAAAATTTCATTTAATTTTAATTACCGTTACGATAAATAAATATATTTATTATTAATTTTAACTCGTAAAGTTTATAATTTTTTTTATTATTATTTTTTTAAAATAAAAATTATATAATTATAGAGGAAATAATTACGTATTGTTTAAGAATTAAATACTTAAAAACAATAGGGAAACTTGACAAAGTATAAATCTTACAAAGTAATGAAGCATTTTAATTGTTATAACTTTACAAACTATTAAGGGATTTGATATCACGATCACATTCATCCTTCAGGCATTTAAATAAAAATCAAAATCTTTGAAAATTAAATTCAAGACTAGGAAAGACAATTAACTAGACAGGCATAAATTTCTCTGTGAATTAGCCTTAGGCTATTTCTACTGTTTACGTGCTTACGTGCATGTCTTTCAGATATGGTTATTTGTTAAGGGTAATACACTAATTAACTCCTTGTTCGAATCTTTATCCCATTTTCATGTAACTTATTGGAATTTGATAAACTGTTAGTTGCTTGTAAACACATTTTCTCATATTATTCAACGAAATACTTAAGTGCTTTTGTAAATTTACATCGATTTATTTCCGTTTGTATAATACTTTCCTGATAATTCCTCCTTTCTGAAGATCGAATTTCGAATCTACTCTCAACTTATAATTATCAGTAGTTTTCTATAGACTAGTCCATTGATTATCGTTAGTTTTCGTTACGTGTTGATATATAGGATGGACCAAAATTCGATTAACCGACATATATATTTTTTTTAAAGCAT
>NW_019384863.1:386440-407362 GCF_000671375.1 Centruroides sculpturatus
ATAACAGTAATAACAGTAAAGATTTTAAGATTTTAGTCTGTCTTCTAGTTACTAATTGGCTATTTTTTTTAGTTAAAAGTCTGTGCTTCCTGTAACAGGATGTAAATCCTTATTATAACTCGCAAATAAAATAAATTAAATCTTTATTTTTTAATAATTTTATTGAAAAGATGCATATTAAATTCTCTATATATTGGTAGAGCTTCTGAATGTTTACGATTTCCGTGGAACTTACTTCGTATAGAAATATATTAATTAAATATTAGTTTTCAGTATATTAAAACAGTGAATAAATATAGTAACAATTTCATTTACCTATTTGTAAATATACAAATTAATAAATTATTCTGTATATAAACCAGCAAAGCAAAGTAAAAAAGAGATATAAAACAGAATAAACAAACAACAGGTATAGGAATAGTGTATACTCCAGCATTCACCCCTGTAAATTTGTGTATGTAGCCATTAGCGCCATAAATGACTGTTTTCTATGTATTATTACTGTACATATTTCTATGTACAGTATAAGTGCTTTTGTCATATTAAAATCTGTTATTTATTTACAAAGTTACCGGGTCTCTTCGTCACACTTGGTTGTAATACTGATTTAGGCACAAATTTGGATTTGTAAGTCACGTTGTTTAGTTATTACAATGCAAAAACTGTACAGTACATTTAGCTTAATTTTGAGGGTAGGGATGAACTTTATAAAAAAATTGTTAATGATAATAACGAGTAAAATCGTCATTAAATCAGACCCTATTGGAGATACACGAGACCTCCCTTATCTCCCTACTCCCTTGACCTTTAACCACCAAAATTTAATAGCATCAATCTCCCTAATACACGTACCTCCATGCAAAAATTCAGGAATTTTCGGCAAAAAACACAGGAGTTATTAAGCTTCAAACAGAGTGAACAAAATCGTGTTTCCCACATATATATAGGGGAAAACCTCGAATATTTTTGCATTTCTCGACGTTTCAACGTGTTCAAAGTTCAAAAATGTAAAAATATCTGTTATATATAACAGCCGGGAAAGTAAAAAACAATAAATAAAGTTATAGAAAGTCGTTAATTTTTAAGAAATTAAAAGCGTGTAAATTAGAAAAAAAAAGAAGCGCTCTTTTAATTTTCTCAAACTAATTTATGCCGCTTATAATTATTGTTCTTTTGAGACAAAAAATTGTTTTTTATTTCTAAAAAAAAATGTAATTTTTGAATATTATTTTCTATTTATTTATTTATTTTCTTGCATACGAGAAAGATTGTTAATACTTTAGAAAATAAGAAAAATTAGTATTCAAGACCCTCTGTTTGATATAATTGATGATTTTACTTCGGAAATAATAAAAAAAAAAATGAAAGAAAATAAAATAAAAATTTCTGCTTTTATCTATATATTTTTTTTCTATATAAAAATCTTTTCTTTATTTCAAATCATTTATCCATTAATGGAAAACGATCTTCTTTCTGTAGCAAAAGTTTTAGACGATTAATTAGAGCCGAAATCATTAAATTGAAATAGAAAGAAAAAAACAACAAAAAATGGGAAAAAGTTGGAAAATAAACATGAAAAAGAACAAAAATTTTACTTTATTAGTCAAATTTAATTATTCTAAAGCCGGATTTTTACTCTCAAAGAAGCTCCATGGGGCCTAAACAAGTGGGGCCCCACGTTAAGTCCATATATTTTTCTTCGGAAGAATTTTTAAGTAGAAATTTGTAGAAATTTGGCTTTAAAACTATATAAAGTCTTAATTTAATCCATAAGTTATATACTTTTTTATGTATATAATACATGGATCTATATATTACATCATGTATATTAAAAACATAAAGTTTCTGGAAAGAAAATCGATTGATTGATAAATACAAACTTTGTCATCACGATATGAATATACTATCTAACAAATTTTGGTATTGGTTATTCGCCATGTCAGCCATAATAAGATCCCAGGATAGTTTGTGGGGAGGATTCTTCGCCTTGTGGTCAATCGTATCCCCCTTCTCTCTTTCTCTTAGATGTAGTCAGCTCTGAATGAGGATTTAATGCAGTTATTTATCTCTTCCATTACACCATTACCTCTATATTCGTTGAACGAGGAAGGCTTACATCTATCATTTACTAGGGCTTTCCTATCGAAAAATGTATTGAATGACATTATGTGATACTATATACTAAAAGGCAACCTTTAACACTCGGTAACATTTATCATAACATTATTTATTTAAATCGTGTAACGTTTATCCCTTTGATATAATTAAGAGAAATAATGACTCGTACGAATTTTCATTGTTGAAAAATGCCGATTTGACAGGAAACGCCTTAAAATGTCATTCGATTTTGCTAACATTTCGCGGCGGAAAATGATTCAAAAATGAAAGCTAGAGTAAATTATGGCTAATTTCTCATTTTCTTATCTGATTAGGATGGATAAGAGTTATATTGGGTGATATATAACTACTCGTTAAGCACCTTTTATACTGTTCAATTTTTGATAATTTGTGCCTTTGTTGGTGGTTTACAAAAGGTACAAAAAATGTAATATATTTTACTCTCCCGGATGTTATATATAAAACAGGGAAAGCATGCGATAGGTCAAAAACCGATTCCCCAAATTTTTAAATTTTTCGACCCAGGAGACTAGAATTTGGGGGATGCATGGACGTGTGTGCGTGTGTGTGGGGAGGCACGATTATTTATCCAATTTGAAGGTTAATAACTTCTGTAAATTTTCACAAAAATTTCTGAAATTTTGCAGGATGGTTTGTGTATTATGGAGAAATGTTACTAGAAATTTTCAAAAAAATTAGACTATTAGTTCAGGAGATAAGGTCCATCCCTTAATTTCTCCCGAACCAATGATTCGATTTTCCTGAAAATTTCTAGATACACTTCTCTATAAGATACAAATCACCCTGCAAAATTTCAGAAATTTTCGACAAAAGGCACAGGACTTATTAAGCTTCAAAATGGGTGAAAATGTTCGTAGCTATTTTACATATGAGTAATTTTATGTACTGTACAGTACATCTGAAATCTTAAAGGAAATGATAGCAATTAGGGTGGAAAAACAAATAAAGAATGCATAGAAAGTCCAGCAACGACGTTGCCAGATTTTTTTATTGTTATTATTAAAGTTTTATGATAAATAGTTCAATGCATCATCTATTGTTCTTGTTCAATGAAGTTTTAAACTGGCCCTTGATGATTTTGCAACATGTTCTACTATTAGAAAAGGTCTCAGTAGTACTATACTAAAGAAGATTTTCCACGTTAATGGCTATATTAAACGATGCTTTAATGTTAAATATCAATCATCTTCATAACGTTGGCTCTTGTCGGCATTTATGCCAAACAAAACAAAAATTAGGAAAGTGAAAAAAAAGGCGTTTATGATATTAAACCCATCATTTGTTATTTTAACGATAAGTGTCAGAAGTTTTCCCCCTTTTATTATCACGACGTTTTAAAATTTATCTGATAATTGCCAACAAAATCTTCAATAATACTTAAGTGTAAAGATAGAATATTCGAGTTTAATGGTGTGACTTTGTATATTCCAGCGGAAGAAATTGTTTTAAATATAAAATTTTGATAAAGTCGTGCAGTATTCAAATGAAAATATAAAAGTCAATAAAAGCCAGTTTATAACGTAGTTTATATTAAACGTTTATGTTGCCCGTTTTGGAGTTTTCAACTGATAAAATTAAGTTTTATGCTACGAAAACCTTATCAATTTGCTGATTATCTGCTCGTTTAAGGTTAGATTTCTGAAGGGACATCTTGAATAATGGATTTTATGGAGCAGAAACCATAGAGAAATCGCCCACTTTCTTCCTATCTTCAAGCAAAACAAATATACAATTTTTTTTTTAAACCTGTAAAAATCGACGTTTAATTTTATTTGCGATATTTATACATTATCGTTAATTATCTATGATTAATTAAATTTTATATTATAAACTTTGGAATACTAATTAATAATCTACCAAGCAAATTTATTATTAATTACAAAAGATTAATAATCCTATTTAATTATACTTATTAAACATTTCTGATGCTAAAATTGTTGAAAAATCGTATAGATAAAGTCCAACCTCCCAACTACGGACACTTCTAAACGGAGGCCACTTTTTTAGAGAACGTTTCTTTTTAAAATGCCGTTGTGGCATTTTTAAAACAGTGTTTGGAAAATGTGCAGCATTAATACATACGAAATAACTTATTTTTTACCTTTACTCTCTTTCTCCCACTCTTCCTCCTCCTCCTCTTCCTCCTCCCCCTCTTCCTCCTCCTCCTCTTCCTCCTCCCTCTCTTCCTCCTCCTCCTCCTTTTCCTCCTCATCTTCCTCCACTTCTTCCACCTTTTCCTTCTTCCTCCTTCTCTATACCTCTCCCTCCTCATTTCCTCTACTTCTTTCTTCTCTCCCTTCTTTCACTTCTTTCTCCTTCTCTTCCCCTACTTCCACTTCTTCCTCATTCTTCTCCGCTTCTTCCTCCTCTTGTATAGTGTCCGTTGTATAGAGATTTGGGACTTTACATTACCGTTTTAAATCTTCGATTTTTATTTATATATATTTATAAAATAACTTACACACATAAATATAAAGAAATATATATATAATTCTAGCAATACTGATAAATATAAAATTTTAATGCTCACTTATTTTAACGAAAGATAAATCTACGCTAACCAAAACAAATCGAATATAATGAAAACCTATTATAACAGAGTTTTACTTAGAATAATTAAATATAATTTAAAAATAAGGAAGAAAATTAATTTTCGACAACTGTTTTGTTAATGGTTCATTACGGACGTCGTGTAAGGTTTTGTTTAGAAAATTTTAAAGTTTCGTCTATCTAAAATAGGTATTTCCTTGTTTGGTATCATCAGCAATTCACTGAGATGAGATAATTTTCCATTTGTTATATTCAACTACTGTATTTCCAACGTGTCTCTTAACAGCGCTGTAATCACAAAACTGGTAAAATGGAACTGGATAAGTTTATAGCGTCATTAATCTGACACTCGTTTACAAAAGCATTTTGAAAATTGCCACACATCAAATGTACAAACTTAATTAAGTTTCTGTACATTCCGATTATAAAATTAGTCAAATATTGTAATATTTTTAAAATAATTAAATCATAAAATAGATTATTATAATTTCAATTCTGTTATCGAAGTTTAAACAGGTTTATTATTATTTTTTCGGTGTTAAAAGTATTTAATTTACTAAAAATTGTATTAATTGTGTTAATATTTTCTTATTTTCTTCTCATATACGGAATGATCATTATTAATGTGTAAATATCTATTAACTTTAACCGCTAGGGTAAATTTGGCGCTGCTGTCTCCTCGATGTCACACATTACGTCTGTTTTCTAACAAGTTTCGTGTATAAAATGAGTAGAAAAAACTTCGCTTCTCGAAGAATTGTGAAGTTTTGTCTAATGCTTTCATACGAGGAAACGTAGGTAATATGCATGTTAAGGAGACAGCAGCGCCGATTTCTTTCCTAGCGACCGAATTTTCAAGTAAAGTTTTTTTATTTAAAGTTTTTAAAATTCGAATCGAATACTCATGGCATTATGTATACCAAATTTGGTTGCAATTTGTCCAACAGTTCTCTTTACAGAACACTTAACACCTATTTTAATTATTATTACCCTATACATTTACACCTAAGCGTAAGGTTTATTGATAGAAAAACTTTTTTTAAAAATGCAAAAGATTTAAGGAAAATACTGAATCTACTTAGTAACTTAAAAAATATATGAAAAAATTTAATAAAATTTAATAATATATACGATTTANATTAAATACTTAAAAACAATAGGGAAACTTGACAAAGTATAAATCTTACAAAGTAATGAAGCATTTTAATTGTTATAACTTTACAAACTATTAAGGGATTTGATATCACGATCACATTCATCCTTCAGGCATTTAAATAAAAATCAAAATCTTTGAAAATTAAATTCAAGACTAGGAAAGACAATTAACTAGACAGGCATAAATTTCTCTGTGAATTAGCCTTAGGCTATTTCTACTGTTTACGTGCTTACGTGCATGTCTTTCAGATATGGTTATTTGTTAAGGGTAATACACTAATTAACTCCTTGTTCGAATCTTTATCCCATTTTCATGTAACTTATTGGAATTTGATAAACTGTTAGTTGCTTGTAAACACATTTTCTCATATTATTCAACGAAATACTTAAGTGCTTTTGTAAATTTACATCGATTTATTTCCGTTTGTATAATACTTTCCTGATAATTCCTCCTTTCTGAAGATCGAATTTCGAATCTACTCTCAACTTATAATTATCAGTAGTTTTCTATAGACTAGTCCATTGATTATCGTTAGTTTTCGTTACGTGTTGATATATAGGATGGACCAAAATTCGATTAACCTACATATTTTTTTTTTTAAGCATTATTTTAAAATATATCTTTGACTTCTGGGACATTACTAAATAAAGTAAATTTCTAGCTTTATTTAAATATTATCATCATCATAACATGGCTTCTCTAAATCCTTTTACTCCTTCAGTTCATTAAATATAATATAAATTTATTAATTTATTTTGTGCACTAAATGATCAAATTAAACAATATTACAATTTATTAATAGATAAACAGAAGATTACACGTATGAATTACATACAACTCTTATATATCAATAAAGAAATTAACAAGAAAGGTAAGAACATGCAACAACAACCACTTCCAAGACTTCTTGAAGTACGTTTGTTCTCTTTAATATTTGTTCTCTTGTTTAGATGATACTTATAAATGTGTGTACACATTATATATTATAACGTGTATGCATATTTATACAGTATATAACAAATGCATTATTTAATGTATTTATTATATAAAAGTTTCATGGTTTAATTTAATTTTTATGTCGAGATCTTTGCTCAAACAACACATAATTAGGCCTATATTCGTTTAGTAAATAAATATTATCAAATTTTGTTAAGAATTATAAGGAAAAATATCTACGCTATTATTTTCTAATTTGTTTACGAAATTTTAAACAGTTCTTTTAACATTGCGTTTTTTTGTTTTTTTATTACTTTCAAGTTTAGATTATTGTTGGATTTGTTCTTTATTATTTTATTTAGCAAATATTACATAACAGTGTAAACTAAGATTAAAGTTTATTAAAAATATTAGTAACTAAAAGATAAACAAACTTTAGAGCTGTCTTGATTTGTTCTTTTCACACAAGAGGAACATGACATCACATAGGGGAGTATACCACCTTTTATACACTCTTCTACACCTAATTATATAGAAATTGATGACATGCCCTTCTTAAAATCTGTATAAATATTTAATATATATATATATATATATAACCGCTAAAGCTCGGAAACTCGTTAATCTGCAGATTACCTAACTGATTACCTAACTAATCTGCAGATTAACTAGCGTGATCTGTTAAAGTTGCTAAAATTGTTCTATTTCTCAAATTACCTAGGTAATGTGCAGATTATCTAGGTAATCTGCAAATTACCTACTAGGCACTCGGTAAAGTGAAAATAAGATCTTTGCTGGAAAAACAGCAACATTTCTGTACGCTTAAATTAACAGAATGTTATTTATTTAATTTTCGATGCCNAGCTTCAAAATGAATGAAAATGTTCGTAGCTATTTTACATATGAGTAATTTTATGTACTGTACAGTACATCTGAAATCTTAAAGGAAATGATAGCAATTAGGGTGGAAAAACAAATAAAGAATGCATAGAAAGTCCAGCAACGACGTTGCCAGATTTTTTTATTGTTATTATTAAAGTTTTATGATAAATAGTTCAATGCATCATCTATTGTTCTTGTTCAATGAAGTTTTAAACTGGCCCTTGATGATTTTGCAACATGTTCTACTATTAGAAAAGGTCTCAGTAGTACTATACTAAAGAAGATTTTCCACGTTAATGGCTATATTAAACGATGCTTTAATGTTAAATATCAATCATCTTCATAACGTTGGCTCTTGTCGGCATTTATGCCAAACAAAACAAAAATTAGGAAAGTGAAAAAAAAGGCGTTTATGATATTAAACCCATCATTTGTTATTTTAACGATAAGTGTCAGAAGTTTTCCCCCTTTTATTATCACGACGTTTTAAAATTTATCTGATAATTGCCAACAAAATCTTCAATAATACTTAAGTGTAAAGATAGAATATTCGAGTTTAATGGTGTGACTTTGTATATTCCAGCGGAAGAAATTGTTTTAAATATAAAATTTTGATAAAGTCGTGCAGTATTCAAATGAAAATATAAAAGTCAATAAAAGCCAGTTTATAACGTAGTTTATATTAAACGTTTATGTTGCCCGTTTTGGAGTTTTCAACTGATAAAATTAAGTTTTATGCTACGAAAACCTTATCAATTTGCTGATTATCTGCTCGTTTAAGGTTAGATTTCTGAAGGGACATCTTGAATAATGGATTTTATGGAGCAGAAACCATAGAGAAATCGCCCACTTTCTTCCTATCTTCAAGCAAAACAAATATACAATTTTTTTTTTAAACCTGTAAAAATCGACGTTTAATTTTATTTGCGATATTTATACATTATCGTTAATTATCTATGATTAATTAAATTTTATATTATAAACTTTGGAATGCTAATTAATAATCTACCAAGCAAATTTATTATTAATTACAAAAGATTAATAATCCTATTTAATTATACTTATTAAACATTTCTGATGCTAAAATTGTTGAAAAATCGTATAGATAAAGTCCAACCTCCCAACTACGGACACTTCTAAACGGAGGCCACTTTTTTAGAGAACGTTTCTTTTTAAAATGCCGTTGTGGCATTTTTAAAACAGTGTTTGGAAAATGTGCAGCATTAATACATACGAAATAACTTATTTTTTACCTTTACTCTCTTTCTCCCACTCTTCCTCCTCCTCCTCTTCCTCCTCCCCCTCTTCCTCCTCCTCCTCTTCCTCCTCCCTCTCTTCCTCCTCCTCCTCCTCCTCCTTTTCCTCCTCATCTTCCTCCACTTCTTCCACCTTTTCCTTCTTCCTCCTTCTCTATACCTCTCCCTCCTCATTTCCTCTACTTCTTTCTTCTCTCCCTTCTTTCACTTCTTTCTCCTTCTCTTCCCCTACTTCCACTTCTTCCTCATTCTTCTCCGCTTCTTCCTCCTCTTGTATAGTGTCCGTTGTATAGAGATTTGGGACTTTACATTACCGTTTTAAATCTTCGATTTTTATTTATATATATTTATAAAATAACTTACACACATAAATATAAAGAAATATATATATAATTCTAGCAATACTGATAAATATAAAATTTTAATGCTCACTTATTTTAACGAAAGATAAATCTACGCTAACCAAAACAAATCGAATATAATGAAAACCTATTATAACAGAGTTTTACTTAGAATAATTAAATATAATTTAAAAATAAGGAAGAAAATTAATTTTCGACAACTGTTTTGTTAATGGTTCATTACGGACGTCGTGTAAGGTTTTGTTTAGAAAATTTTAAAGTTTCGTCTATCTAAAATAGGTATTTCCTTGTTTGGTATCATCAGCAATTCACTGAGATGAGATAATTTTCCATTTGTTATATTCAACTACTGTATTTCCAACGTGTCTCTTAACAGCGCTGTAATCACAAAACTGGTAAAATGGAACTGGATAAGTTTATAGCGTCATTAATCTGACACTCGTTTACAAAAGCATTTTGAAAATTGCCACACATCAAATGTACAAACTTAATTAAGTTTCTGTACATTCCGATTATAAAATTAGTCAAATATTGTAATATTTTTAAAATAATTAAATCATAAAATAGATTATTATAATTTCAATTCTGTTATCGAAGTTTAAACAGGTTTATTATTATTTTTTCGGTGTTAAAAGTATTTAATTTACTAAAAATTGTATTAATTGTGTTAATATTTTCTTATTTTCTTCTCATATACGGAATGATCATTATTAATGTGTAAATATCTATTAACTTTAACCGCTAGGGTAAATTTGGCGCTGCTGTCTCCTCGATGTCACACATTACGTCTGTTTTCTAACAAGTTTCGTGTATAAAATGAGTAGAAAAAACTTCGCTTCTCGAAGAATTGTGAAGTTTTGTCTAATGCTTTCATACGAGGAAACGTAGGTAATATGCATGTTAAGGAGACAGCAGCGCCGATTTCTTTCCTAGCGACCGAATTTTCAAGTAAAGTTTTTTTATTTAAAGTTTTTAAAATTCGAATCGAATACTCATGGCATTATGTATACCAAATTTGGTTGCAATTTGTCCAACAGTTCTCTTTACAGAACACTTAACACCTATTTTAATTATTATTACCCTATACATTTACACCTAAGCGTAAGGTTTATTGATAGAAAAACTTTTTTTAAAAATGCAAAAGATTTAAGGAAAATACTGAATCTACTTAGTAACTTAAAAAATATATGAAAAAATTTAATAAAATTTAATAATATATACGATTTATTTTCCATTTTGTGTACATAAGCTAAAGGTAAATTACGATATATAATCTATAGAAAACTCAGATTATTTGTATTGAATATTTTATTTGTATATAAAATATGTAAAGGAAAATATAAAATTTACTTACTAAATTAAAAAATATATTGAATTTTAAAGTATTTTTACTATACTTCGTACGTACAATTTTTTAATATTTATACGAGCAAAAAAAAACATATAATTTACTGAAGATTTTTAAAAAATAGAATAAAATATTTAATATTTATTTATATAAGAATATTAAAAGATACAAGCGAACCTGCAAACAGCGACCACCTTTAAACAGTGGCAATTTTTTCTAGAAACTTTTCTTGAACAAAAAATGTATACAAAATAACCTCTATACAACGACCACTTCCGAAAAACTCATTTTTTTAACGTTTAAGTTAGTGGCCGTTGTTCACAGGTTTGACTGTGTATATGGATTAATTAAAGGTTAGAACGTAAAGATAATACATTGTTTTTTCTTTAAAACGTTGACACACGAAGTAAACTAACATATTTACATGAAAAAAAAAATTGTTATTTTATAAATGTTAATTAAGAGAATAATATAAAATGTGATAGACAATATCGATTTCGTTCGTTTTAACAATAGTTTAATGTATTAAATTCAATAGATTTCCTATTGTATCTCTGGTCGAGATTCATTTACAGGTTAGAAACAAAATTCTATTAATAGATTGACCACAGAAACGTTTGCCTCGTTTCTGTAAAGTGGTTCTGACATAAAAGATACCATTAAAACTAAATTCTATTGGACAAGATCGTATTTTCCGATTGGTTGGTAGAATCGCTATTAAAAATTGGATCATGGATATTATACATTTTTATAGTCTTCTTGGCGATTTATATTTTTATCCATAAAGATTTAAATAGGGAAAAAATTCTCTTTACTATGTCAACTGTTTATTGATTCACTTACCATTTGAAGTTAGTAGGGAGGAAGAGGAGGAAGAGAAGAGGAAGGGAAGGGAAAAAAAGTTATTTCGTATATATTAATACTGCACTTATTCCAAGTCATCAATTTTCTGTCTGTGATTTGCTTACTTAATTAATTTTGTAAATTATCGGATGTATATTACACAATGGTAACTTTATTAGTGATTAGAGATTGCTTATTTTGGAGAGGATTGGCGAGGGAGCGAGTTGATAGCCACTATCGCATTTCACATTCTGCGGATGAATGGTCTTGACAACATCCCTGAGAAGTTTGATTGGCGACCATACGTGCGAGGAGTGACTACTTCGTTTCGTCCAGGGAACCATGATATTGAGTTTAGATACAGTTCGAAACCCCGATAGTCCTATCTTTCTTCACCCCAACTCTTAGCTATAAAATTGCTTTTCTTTCTAGTAGAAAAATGTTAAATTTCAAAGAGCGTTTTTTTTTTCTTTTCTTAAGTCTCTTAACACTTTCTTCTGACAAAAACCAATATCGTTGAGATGTAAAGTAGCACCTCATAATAAAAATCTTCGTTCTACAGACTTTTATGCAAAAATCCTTACATTTTTTTTAACACCAAAAGTCTTACGTGAGAGCAATAAAATGGGGTGAACGTAGTTATTTTTTTCTTCTTATTGTTTGTACGGCATGGCCCCATTATTTATATACCATTGTTACTGTTTACTTATACATTGACACTATCTCAATTCATAATTATCACAAAAAACAAAGTTATTATAAATTGTATTTGATTTTTAATTTCAAATTAATTATATAAATATATATATAGGCTATATATATGTTAAAGTTTTTAAAAATTTAATTATAATTTTCTCTTATAATAAACTGTATTAATAAATAGCAGATAAGCCCGGCATTGCCCGGGTATAAATCCTTTTCAAAGGTTTTTTTGTGGGCTGCAATTTGAAAAAACTGTAGACCTATAAATTCCCACTGTTGTCCGTCCGTCCGGCTGTCCTTAATTTCGAGAACGGAGTTAGATAGATGAAAGACGAGAGCATATGTACAACTAATTAGAGCTAAAGAAATGACTAATATACAGCATTTATTTACATTCTGTCTCTAATACATATCAGGAATGTGTTTCTATATAGGTCACAACTTCTTTGTATTAATTTTTTGCCAATAGATGACTCTAAGTGTAAATTTAGAAAATAAACAGAAATTACTTACTATATAAAAATGCAATCAATATTTTGGAGTGGGATATATGAAAACACCTAAATTAGAAGCATATGTTAACGTAAATGCCGAGTTTCGTAGCAATTAATGGAACGGCCTAAAAGTGTATAGAGAACAAACAAACAAACAAACATTCCCATTTATAAATATTGATTTAAATTATTAATCTCTTATTTATTTTTAAAATGTTAACTGTTAAATACTACCTGCTTTATATATTGATTTAAATTATTATTATTATTTAACAATATAGTTTCAAGGATTTGTACAGAACCTATGATAGGAAAGCAATTTGTCCTGGTTAGAAAAGAGATTAGAAAAGTTAAGTTTGGAGTATCCATTGACTTTTTAGTGGTCATATTATTAAGAAAACCAGGCCAAATTGCTTCCCTATTAATAAGATCTTTACAGATCTTTAAAAGAATCCTGTTATATAATAATAATAATAATAATGATAATATTAATTATATATTTTCTCTTATAATATGCCCAATTTTTATATAGAAAAATCAGCTTAAGTAAATAAAATAACAAGTCTTTGATTTCGAAATTTCTATCTAATGAGACAGAAGAAGAAAGAGGAGGAGGGGGGAAGTTTTTCCATCAAAAACTTAGCAGAATTATCAATAAATTTAAATTATTTAATCAGTAATTCGTATGAGTTATTGCTGTAATAACAGAAAAGTAAAACTTTTCATTTAGTTTATTAGATCATTTCTAATCAAGCTGAAAATAAAATATGGTCTCTCATTTGGTAAGGCATAACTAAGAATGATTAGATTCTTTATTCAATGAATATCCTAATGAGACTTATCTTGATCGATATTCTTTAGGAAAGCGGTAAATAACTAATAACTAATTGCATTAAACGTAATTGTATTAAATTGATGTAACGAAATTAAAGCGGTCACCTCATCCTTTTATGATTAGACGATCTTACGATAACTTTATCTGTTTTTTTTTCTTTATATGTTATTAATCTAAGCTTTAAAAAAATTACTTAATACTATTTATGGAGCAATTATCAGTTATTTTTTAAATTTTATTTAAGCAGAAAAAGATAAAGTTTAAGAAATTTTAATGATGATGTGTATAAGAGATACGTAAACCACCCCTGTACTTTCTTTTTTTTTTATTAAAAAAAATAATTTTTTTTCTAAATAAAAAGCCATAATTTAAGGAGAAAATAGTTTCTTTTTTTAAAAAATTCTTTAATCTTTTAAATACAGTAAAACCTGTTCAAAACGGAACCTGTCTAAACGGGAAAAATCGTAAAGATTTTCGGTGTTAAAAAAAGAACCTGTTTAAAACGGAAACTTTCCAAACCGGAAGAAATATTCGATACCGTATGTGTCCGTTTTACACAGGTTTTAATGTATATTTCGAGGTGATTTCGTAAAGAAAACAGTAATTTATTAATTGTTACTCATTAATATATTATTTTTAATCCTAAAACTAAATTAATATAAGAAAAAAATTAATATAAAAGCATTAAAATATTAAATTTTAATATTGGAATTAATCAAAAATTTATTTAAAATTACAATATGTATTTNAAAATATAAATAAATTAAATAAAATATAATTAACTTTTTATTGATAATTTTATATAAAATATTTAACCTTTATTTATTTTATAAAAATAGAACTTGTTATTAGTTCAACTTTATCCATTTTTTTTTATTTTTTTCATATATACTAACTTTTAGTATTGATTTATAATAAGTAAAAATTTATGATATTTTAACTGGAAAAAAATTGAATTTTCTTTCAGAAGATCAAAGTTTAATGCCTTTTTCATGTAATCAATGTATAAGCTGTACTTTTAATATAATAACATATTGCAGATTCTTGGAATATATTACTAATATAGCACTTTCATGTTTCTAGAATGTTACGTAGAATAATATATAAAAAATTCATGATAAAATATTAAAATAATGATATATAATTTATAAAAATGTGTAGTATAAAGATAACTACGTATATAATACACAGAAAAATCAATAAACACGGAGACTAACTAGGATTAAACAGGACGTTTCTGTGTAATCCTACTTCATACCTCATACCTTTAAATCTTAACTCTTCCTGGATTTAAGCTTTTAAAAATATATTTATACGAGTTTTTATAAAATATAAATGTAAAAATTTGTCAAATTAATCCTAAATCCTATCCGTCTATGAGCTAAATATTACAGGAAATATAGGAGAGGTCAAAAACTGGTGATAGTAATGTTATCCCTTTCTCTATCTGAAAATAAATTATAATATATTAAATTATAATAGAAAGAAACCTGCCAGCAACGACCAGCTATAAACTGTGGCTATCTTTTAAGGAAGGTTGAACAAAAATGCTTGAGAATAACCTGCAAACAACGGCTAATTTTACTACGCTTCAGTCAGTGGCCGTTGTTCACAGGTTTGACTGTACGTTATAAAACTGTGGTTTATTTTACATAATCTGTTACATTAAAATGAATATTACGTATATAGAATGAAACTTTAAAAATGCATCAGTCAACTACATTTTATAAAATATATAGTCTAACAATAAAATTATAAGTTTAACATTAAAGTTAATTTCGTTATTTATGAGATAGAATATAAGCAATTGATATTATTTTGATAGAAATATATAGCCATACCTTATTCAAAATAAGTGTGAGGATGGTATACACTTTGCCTTAATATGATATATGATATGGGTATACTTGATAACTCTGCACTGAAGTTTTACTGTTCAACCATGATTTATAGTGATAACTGCCGATAACCATTCTAGACAAAGGCAAACTCTACGCATTATATGACAAATAAAACTCTGAACGAAAATTTATGGCACGATAAAATAATTACAAATTCCGTATATTGCGAATAGACCCTGAGAGGAATGTGTTTAAAAAATATCTATATAATTTTAATAAAAAATATTTATCAATTAACATTTGCACATTCCTGTTTTTTTTTAATATTTTGACTCTTTTCTTTTTGTTGGTATCAAGATACCTTTTTTTCTTCAGGGGTCCACCCCTAAAAAAAGCCAAAAATGAAGGTAGCCACGTGGTGAGGGACGGATTGCCCCCCAAAAATGCCTGGGATTTTTTAAGTGCGTGGATTCGATCCTGGATTCCCCAGAGCACTAGAATGACCTCATTAAGCCCGTTGTTACTCATTATAAATACAAATTTGTAATAATTCGAATATGTAATTGTTAAATTTTAATATTAATAGAGAAAATATGAAAATTTTTAAGTTTATTTCGCTTATTTTTGGTGGGATTAAAGATATTTAACAACTTCAAAATTCAATTTTCTCTGTTTACTTGTCGACAAAAATTACTACTTTATGGTATTATTGTCGCTCGCTTCTATATATATAGGCCTATATAATATTATAAGAATATAATTTTTTACGAAAATATATTATTTACAAACCTAAAGAATTTCTGAATAAATAAATATATAAGGAAAATCAACTTTATCCTTCAGAATATATAAATGAATATAAACTACTTTACTATATAAAAATTTTGTAGTTCTCCACTAAGTGCAATTGTAAAATTATGAAAGAAATATTTATAAATTACAGAAATTAAATTAATATATTTAATTAAAACTCGAATTAAATTAATTAATATATTTAAAATTCGCGTTATAACAAATAAATAAGGCAATTTTATTCTTACTTTTATCTTAGTTTCGAAGCGCTCCTTACCACTGTCTATCATCAGTTAAATATTCTTAATTTATTTTTCTTCACAAAGAAGTTTGTTTATTTATATATTTATTTATTTAATATTCTCAAATGTATAAGAATTCTCGATGAATAAAGTCACTTCCAAACATTTGCCAGAATCTCTAGTTTACTATAATGAAGAAATTCACTTCCTGTTCATCTGACAAGTAGCATGTTACGTCTCTTTGGATAACACTTAAATAGGAAATGTGTGACAACTGATTGATCTAATATCCTGACCTTTTGTTTTAAGGGTCATTGAACCTTAAATCTACAACAGTTCATTCTTCATATTGTCTGCTGTTTTGATAGAAGAATGTTACGTCTGTCAGTAACTCTATAAGCTGTTTGGTCATGAAAAGAAAAAAAGAAAAGAGGGGAAAAAACAATTTTCTCGACAATTTACTGTTAAAACACGAAAGTCTAATCTTTTATCAACATTTTATCATGTTTAATTATGGAGATAAACTTTATTATATACGGTATTTACCCATTTAAAGTGATATTAATTGAGTTTAATTGCGTTATTTAATTCATTAAAGAATAAATCAAAGTGATAGACAATACGTTTTTGAATATTATTATTATATAAAGTAGTACACCTATTAATTAACTTGGTTGCTGGATAGTCGATATACGTGCCATAAATTCACTATATACTGATTCACCTTATGTTTCCACATAAAACTCTACTGACATCTGGTGTTTAGAAAGCGAACTTTATGATTTGTTGATGTTTGCCATTATATTTTAACCTAATCTCACTAATAAACTGTAATAAATTTGACTTAATTTGTGTTTTAGTTTAATTTATTATATAATATTAAAATTATCGATTTATTTACTAAAAAATTACAGAGAGAGAAATTCATATTTTAATTATAACACAAATGCTGCTTATGTAATTCATCAGATATTTTGTAATTATAAAAACAAATTGTTAAGCTAATCTTCTTTAGATTCATATGCTGTTCAAAGAGTATGATTAATATCAAATGTTAAATATGAGATTTGTACGTTATTATAATATATTAACGCAGATTTTGCCGTTGGTAATTATGTAAAGCCATTAACTAAACTGAAAACAGCCGTGAGTTCATTTCCATGACTCTTTTCACTTAAAATTTGTCTGTATCTAGTTATTATAGTTTCATATTTATTGTTTATAATATATTTTACACATTTAATAACAT
The DNA here is from genome assembly GCF_000671375.1 of Centruroides sculpturatus. Classification (NCBI taxonomy): domain Eukaryota; kingdom Metazoa; phylum Arthropoda; class Arachnida; order Scorpiones; family Buthidae; genus Centruroides; species Centruroides sculpturatus. Next base: position 404,068 of record NW_019384863.1, read on the forward strand.
ATATAAAGTAAACTCCCGCATTTACGACCTAACAAGTTCGTGAGAAGACACCGTCGTAAACCGAAGTCTATTATATTCTATAACAATAACAAAATATTTTACGTATTAATTACATAATAGATAATATATAGAAGCTCTTTGATATATTATAATAATAATAATATAACAGGAAAGAAGAATATAAGTAGTGTCTGCTTATTGTAATCACTTTGTGACTTGTCTAAACTGATAACATTATACGAAATCAATAAAACAATAGTAGTAAAAATTCCGGTTTAATTGAAAAAGCATTCATATTAAAACAATTATAGAAGGGTAATTAATAACAATAATTATATTAATTAATAAATAATCTATCTATTATTGTTTACTTGCTATCAACAACAACAGCTAGTGTAATGAGAACAATTTAAATTATTGTATTATAAGCAATGATTAAAACAATAAGCTTAAACAGTGGTTAAGACCGATAACAATAACAGATAACATTTACGTTACATATTTAAGATAAAAACACGAAAATAAAACATAAAAAAAAAAGCCTACTTATCTAATGATAACAATATGCGAATTCTATTGTATATATTTATTTACATTATTAAATTTTATAAAATATCTATTCTATTAAAATATATATTTTTTTATATATATTTCATACCATAACTACAATTAAATTTTCTAAAATTTCATTTACTTTATTCAAAAAAATCTATTTAAATATTCAATTAAAGTAATAATATAATTTATATTTTTCAATCAAAATTCTTTTCTAGTATATAAATATAATTGAATTCTTTTTAATTGAGTTGTGTTATAGTAACATATAAGAAAGTATTATTTTATTATATTAATTTTCTTAATAGAAATTCTATAAAATGTAAAAAAAAAAATTATAGAATTATTTTCGTAAAATTTCCTGTTTAGAGATTTAAGATTTTTTTTTTTAAATAGCTATTAATAGAAAGTAAAAAAAGTCTAGAGCTTTTAAAGAGATTGCTCAGCATTTTCAAAAAGTCTTACATGATCGACTTATAGATTGATTTCGAAAACTTTCAAGTCCGTCTTATTATGTGCCGGATTTATTTGTCGATCAAATTGAATGTGGCTTCTACTAAGATTAAACAAAAATACATTCAAAGCTGTATTATTTCCAAATAAATTTATATATATTTTACTTAAAATTTAACCAGATTTATTATATTAATAAAAATATATATAAAAATCTTCTACTGATGCTTAGAGATTTTTCATCTTGATCTTCCAGGATTTATGAGTACAATTTTAGTTTTTTCTTTTTTAAATAAATATAAATCGGTTAGATAATTAAATAATTTAATTTTTCTTAAAAATATAACATTTTAAATTATTTAAAATTAATTAATATAAAGGAATGTTTGCGGTTATGTAATTGTTATTCTTCTTTATAATTTACTTGGCAACTGAGTTGTTTTTTAGTTCTAAAACATTTTAAAGGAAAAAATCGTGTATAATATATAAAGAAATGTATTTATACTAGAATATTTAGAACCACGTCTTTTCTATTTCGTGTTTTTATAACAGGAACAGGTAACAATTTATAGACGTGATGTCAAGTGAAATCTGAAAAAGGCATCATTGCCTGAAGCTTTTGTAGATTTTACATCTTTTAAAACACCCTTAAAAGTTGATATTATATATATATAAGGTCTACATATTTCAGAGAGTAGGATAAAAAGAAAGTTTGCATAACATATTTATAGTAGTATCAAGAAATTCTAGACATCAATTTAACGCTTTAAATATATAAAAACCTTATATATATATATATTAAAAGATAGAATTAAATTGTAATTAAGATATATTAAAAATTCATATTTTATTTACAAGATAAAAATGTATCGAAAAATAATTTTGAACTTAAAGTATCTGCAAAGAAATATATATATTTTTTCTGTTTAAATTTAACTTATTTCAAGAGAAATGCTGGTGTTATTTAATAAAAAGAAAAATGTATATTTATTACTATTTAAATTGGTAAAATTAACGAGTAAAGTCATCGATTTTATGTAAAATATCGAAGAAAGTGAGAAATTAATCTCTTAAATAAAATAAAAGAAACATTTATATATTTCTTTAAACAACGTTCCAAAATAAATGAATAATTTAGAAGAAGAAATCAATAATACATACTTTTAGTTTTCTTATTCTTTTTTTATTCCACATCTCTTAAATCAGGAGAATGTTATCTTTTTTTGTGTTCCAACATTGATTTCGAAACTAGACAACATTCTCTTTCAGCTAGAAATTCAAGCTGGAAGCAAAGGAGAACAAAGAAAAATCCAGAGAGAGTTGAACATCAAGGAAAAGGAATGCGATAAATAAAAATAAAACCAAAAGAAGAAAGTAACTGAAAGAATTTAAAACAATTATTTTTAACAAGCATAATGTTGATTTAAAGTTTTATATATGTATACTAAGTTTCGTATAATTAGTATATTTCTTTATACGATGCGATTTACATCAGAATAAACGAAAAATTTTAATTATAAAATCATAAACATTTACAGTAAATTATATATAATTTTCTTAAAACATAGTTTTCTACCTTACGAAATTTAAATTATTTATATAACTCGTTATTAAATCTATTAAATTTATTTTATAAAAGGGATGTGACTAATGTATTTTCAGTATTATTTTTGTAATTTTACTGCCTGATTAATCGAAATTTCTGCTGTTTTTTTTTTTTTTTAAATTTCGATCTACTAGAAAATACATTACAAAGTGTAAATTTCGTTGTAAAATAGGAAGAAAATAAAGACATTGTTTATTACTTTAACGTGAATCATGAGAAAAAGATGATTAAGAGAAGATGCAAATAGAATGAGAACATTTTCTCTTATTTTTCCTTATTTTTTTGTCATTTTTTTCCTTTATTCCAAGGGATAAAACTTATCATAAATAATTTTAGTGACTGTCATCTTTAATTTTACTTTCTATTAATTTTCGAGTAAAATAATTTATTTTAATCCCCTTTTGAATTCTTTAAATAATAAAAAATATATTTAAAAAAAATAATTCCATTTCCAAAGTTAACCTTCATAAAGGGATTACTCGAAAAATTTCGCTACAGGCAACAAAAATTGATTGGTAAAAACCATGCAATAAAAAAGAAAAAAGAAAGGAAACTTTAAATCAGGTTTACTGAAAGATAATAATAATAATATAAATAAATAGAAAAAATTAAAGATAAATATATTTATATAATTAATTCACGTGTTAGAGATAAGAGAACTGTTGAAAAAGGTTTTTTTTT